>NC_133584.1:57596101-57852866 GCF_964106895.1 Numenius arquata | reverse complement strand
TGTGGATAGCAAAGCAGCTTTCTTATCCATTTTAGAGGGCGTTGGGCAACCTGTGGGGACAACATTTCTGAATAAGCACCACAGTGATCTATTGGATTGGTGCCCAGTGGATCGCATTGCTGAGTTTTGCAGAAGAGCATATCAGCTAACCTGGCAAATGATGTTAATACATCATGTTTCTCTTTCTTTTTTAGGTTGGCTTCTTTCAGCATGAGATTTATGTGGTCATGCAGTGTATATGCATATGTATGTGTGTGCCATTTCCCACCCAGCAATTTTTAACCTATTTTCAATTTCAATTAAAAGTGGTAGATGGATAAGTTCTCAGAGATAATAGATTCCTACAGGTTAAAAAAAAAAAATGTGTCTGGGAAGAAAACACCTATCAGTGAACCCTTCTGTCCTCCCAGAGGGGGATACCTCTTGGCATTCATTTCCTGGAAACCAAGAAATGTTCTGTGGAGAGAAACTCCAGTTTTGTGTCCCAACTAAAGGAAAAACTTTTGCACATTGGTAGGTGCCAGGGAATCCAGCTACAGGTCTGTAATAAAACACTGGTTCCACTTTGCATGAAACTGGTTTTCTTTAATTACATTTAACTTTTTAAAAATGCTCTATAATTTTATGTTATTTGCTACACTTGATGCATTTCTTTTCCCATGCTACATTTGTGCCTGGGGTAAGATTTTTGTCTGCAAATTTGCTCAGAAATAGTTCAGCTGCAAAGAACAAAACAGAGCTTTTTTTGGTGTATGTTAGAGAACAAATCTCTAAACTCTAGAACCTATGGGCTTGCAGTAAAAGATTGAAGGTTAGCAGGAAAACAACTCTGAGGTCAGTGTAATGTTTTCTATCCACTGTCCTCGCAAAAAACTGTGTCCATAACTATCTATGAAAATAAACTGCAGAGATTCCTTATCTTCTGATGTGCCATGAAAGATCTAAGCTTTGACTATTTGATGAAAATAGTTGTGAAATAGCTTGTGAAAATTTTAGTTCCTGCTCCGCTGCGTTGTTAGAAGCACAGACATCAAATGCTCTCTTTCTTACAGCCATCTCTAAAATACCTGAGTATTGGGAGCCTTAAATCCCGAGTTCTAGTTCCCCTGCATTTTGTCTGCTAATTAACAAAAGAATTCTGGGCACTTCATGACCCTTGTCGCTGCCCAAGGCGCTGTGTCCCTAGGAGGCAAACGTGTTTTGTTCTAACTTTACAGATTAGGTTGGTTCAGAGCCAAGGGATTACACGGAGTCATCTGTGGCAGAAGGGAGAAGAGACCTCAAAGTTTAGCCATCAACAAGTATGCCATCAACTTGGGAACGTGCTGGTTAGATTTTGATTAACCAGCCTTATTATTACGGCACCTAGCACAGTTTACTTTGTGTAGGATTGATATTTTTTTAATATATGTATATCTATGTCTCAGTGACTGTTTAGTTGTAAGATCGAGTCTCATTTTTAAGAAAAAAAAAGGATCTTTATGGAAGGATTCAGTTGCAATTCTGAAAAGACATGGAGAATGAGAAGTGCAGAAGTCCTTGCCATGCATACAAAAAGCAATGGCCTGGGAAAATAAGTCCTTTTTTTTCCTTCCCCTGTAATCCTGTAATTCTTCCTACATAGCATAATTCTGAATCAGAGAGAATCATGACTGTATGTTTGTGTGTATGCAAGTGTGTGTGTTTATACACACACACGCAGGCAGTGTCCTCACAACTGCGCTTGGAAGCATTTCATCATTTTTTCCTTCTTATCTTCCAAATATTAGCATTTAATGAAATACACATTTCCTTCATTTATTTTGAACCTACTCCAAGGCCAGCAAATACCAGAACCTCAAATGTTATGACAGGATAGATTCTTTATTGGTTTGTTTTCTTTTCATTCTTTCTGTTTTCACTGTGATTTTTTTTTTTTTTAAAGATTATAGACCCTTATGTTCTAACTCAAGGAGACTGGCTTCCAACTGAGGTAGACAAATATGTCCAAAAAAATGTCCCTGAGACTCATACAATGCAGACAGCTGTGCAGCAAACAGGAAATTGAGGAAGTCAGGTTCATCAGAGGCACAGGATTTCCTTCGTGGATGTTTCAGATAAAGCATCTTTAATTTTTCCACCCTGGTTCAGTGCCGTAAAAGAACCATGAGAAAAGCAGCGAAAACATAGCTTTGTGGCATGAAGACAGTGATGTGAAAGCAGAACTGAAAGACAAGTTCTCGTGGGGACCACCGCACCTTGGCCATGTTGACATGACCTCTTTCGAGCAAACTCACACTTGTTTGTCTGTGGTCCAGGCTGACAGGACACGAGCCAGCCCTGAAGCAGAAGCTGGTCACTCAGACGCAGAAGGGTAGGACTGGCTACGATGAGCACATTTCCATGCTCATGTGGTCACACAGCTTCCACTTGATGTTGGTCATGGTTCTTCTAGTTTGGACTGTGGGGAGATAAATCTCAGGTCTACCTCTGAAGGTCAGTTGAAGTGTCGTAGAATCAGAGAATCACAGAATGGTTAGAGTCAGAAGGGACTTCAAAGATCATCTGGTTCCAACCCCCCTTCCCTGGGCAAGGACACCAGTGTCCTCCTAGATTACAACATGCAGTGTAGAGGTTTCACTGCTGACAGACTTGCATCACAGGAGCCAACAGGTTCAGCCATCAGCATGCAAGGAGTGATTTATTGTGAGAGTGACAGGTTGCTGCTGCAGAATCATTCAGCTGGTCTGAGTTCATTGCAGAACTCTGCTAAAACCTTCTCCCTTGACTTTGAAGAAGTCACTTGATTATCCTGTGAAATGAGGTTAGTCTTTTTTTTTTTTCTTCCACTCATTGGTTTGTGATGGCTCTTGACATTTCAGCATTGGGACTAAAGATGTGTCTATGTAGCATCTGTTACGATGTGATCCCAAACTAGTTTAAGGCTCCTACGAAACACTGGGAAAAATTCCAAACCAGTAATTAACACTGTCCATGTGGCATTACTAAAGCAGGCAAGCACTTAGATGTCTGCCTTTATGACCTTAGTTTGCCTTGTTATTTATGCATTTAAGTTTTGACACAGTCTTGCATTACATGATCACAGTAACAAGCAAGAAGTTTTGACTCATTACGTCCAAAATGTGATTGTTCTGGAGATGGCTCAGGGCTGTGTAGTACCACCTGTTTGTATACAAGAGCTCTCTGCCTTATCTCCTGGAGAAACTGAAACATGTGGGATGAATAAAGACTGGAAGAGAAGAAAGGAAGGTCTCAGCGCAGGTGGTTACTGAAAGTCATCTGAATAATAGAGCAACATTAAATGAGTCTTTTAAATCAAACCATTTGCCTGCAACCATGTCCAAGTCCCCATAGCATTTAATCTCTTGCCTAGATCCAGCCATGCCTGAGCATGGTGCTGGAGAGTGCTAGTTGCAGGGACCAACACTGTGCTGGAGAATGCAGTAATGGTTAAAGTGTGTGGGTGCTCATGAGCCAGTACGTGACATGCTAACACAATTTGGTTATTGGTGTAGATGTTGTCTGGGTGATACGAACATCCAAAAACCCCCAGTAAGTGCAGAAACCATCCATCTCAGATTCAGTCATAGTGCATCCAGGACAGGTACTCAATAGGACATTTTAGCTAATGAAACTGTAAATGTTGTCTAAGCTTGGACCAAGAGGTTGGTACATCCCAAAAGCACCTTTTCACATGATAATTACCCAGCCAAAACATGCAAGATCTTAATTTGTTAAGGAATATCTTTGAATGGATGTCATCACTTTATCAAGTTCAAAGAACATGTGGTTGACACAATGAGCACCTTGGTGTGCTCAGGATATGTGGCATGAGTATTAATGTAATTATTAGTAAAGATAATTTGTTGAAAAGAGCATATGAATTTCCTCATGCATTTATGGAGAAACAGATCAGTGCTTTGGAAGAATAGTCAATTCACTGGTATTGCATTTAAGAAACTGGAAAATAGATATTTGCATCTTTGGTAATTACATCGAATACTCAGATCATGCCAAAAATACGGTTATTAACTTACCATATAAACCTTTATATGCATTTTAATATACACATATACACATATATAAATATATAAGATTATAAAATCATCCTGCATTCTCCAGTTGCTAGGAAAAGAGACACACAGCTAGTGAGGCAGCAACCACACTGAAGCATCTTGAGCTATTCCAGTACATCTTTTCTTTTCAAAGAAAAAGTAGATTTTTTTTCTTTTTTCTTCTGTGTTGTAAGCACGTTCAATTGGCAACAGTACCTCAACCTATGTTAGAAAACAGGTTGTCCAGACAGGGAAAACTGTAATCTACCCCTGAATGGGGGTCAGGGACGTGACTCAGATATTGGTTCCACTTGGGACTTCTGTGTCTTTGCTTTATTTCTTTGTCTTTTCTATTCTTTTTTACAGTTCTGGGTAACTGCCCACTAATTTCAGTTTCAAGAGGCCCTATTTTCTGGTTGCTTGGATAAGGCAAGTTAAATTAAAACTTTGGCACAGACCTTACTTGAGAGACCAATAGAGAATTTAACTTCTGTGTTTGACAAGCTAATTGGCCAAGGTTTAAAACCATCAGTTATGCAATAAAACTGTATGTAATTAATTAAAGGGAGCTGATTATTTTCAGTCGGGCTCTGTTCCTGAAAAATCCTCCTACTCACTAATAAACTTTGTTCCTGTGGTGGTTTCTCTGAAATTAATAAGCAGATTGCAAAACTAGAGTAAGTCTGCCTCACTGTTTTCTTCCCATGCTTACCAGGACGCAACAGTTACTGGACTGAAAATGAAATTTCATTCCCGTAAGGTCCATATTGCAAGCACGCTATTTCCCCCCTTCCCCTGCTGTGGGATTGATAGGAGATTGTAACATTAGTTAACCAAAGGTACCAACTGGGTTCAAGGTTGTACCAAAAATAAATATGAAGGAAGTAGAGGGTACAGCTCTATTGGATAAATATTCATTTGAAGAAGATACTTGGTAAAAATAATTTTCCTAATAGCTCAGGAGGGTCCTTGACTCTTCTTGGACCTCTGATGATGATTTGATGCACCTTGTGACAAATTACTTGAACTTTCTGTCCGTGTCTTGCTCTGAGGAGTGACCACAGTAAAAGCAGACCTCACATTGGAGCAGAATGTCACTGTGCCTTAGGAGATGGGCACAACTGACTTCTTTCCATCTCTGGAGGACCTGTTAGGAATGAAACCTGACAGAGCATAGCTAGCTGTGGGGCAGAGGAATAGGCTGTGTCTCTTGTTGAGGACTTTTCCAGCCCTCTGACTCTAAATGCTACATGTTATTATTATAAATTATTAAAGGTATAAGTAGAACCAATGAAAGTCATATTTTCATTGCAGGAAAATTATATGATTTCTCCCTCACTGATCCCCTTACACTGTCCCCACAGTGTAAGACATCTAAGCCAGCTTTAGAGAAACTATTTTGTCCAGGTCCCTGCGCAGCCTGCTTCAGGTGGCTGGTTTGGACCATTGTGCAGTGAGGGAAACCTGCATTTTCCTTTGCCTCTCTAAGGCACAAGGAGACAAACTTCCTCAGTCACTCAGATGTGTGTCTGAAGTAAGAAGGAAGCCCCATGGAAGTCAGTGACCACACAGAACTGAGAACATCCCTTGCTCTTGGAAAGCCTGAGGCTCTCTGGAGAAAAGATCTGACTCTTCGTATGCCTGTACAGCTCTCCGGAGAAAAGAACCCCAGAAAAACCGGTTCAAGTACAAGTGCAGTGCTGTCCACAGTGTCGCACAAACAGGAGTCAAACCCTACACAACCCCAACACTGGCTTAAAAATCAGGGTCAAGGTTTAGCATGTTTCTAGTGTCTTGTTGAAGGCAGTGGTTGCTTTGGGAAGAATATTGAGCATTTACAGACTGACTTTTGCTCTCATAGTCATGCCTTCTAAAGCAACCATTCACAGACAGTTTGGCCTGAAAGTAGATCCAATTCTTGGGCTATTTGTTGATGTATCTTATTTCATCTGCTCTTTTAGCCATTCTAACCTCCAGTGACAAGGTGTCCCAGAATTTGTGTGACTGACAACTTCTGGGCACAAGGTCATCTTTAGGAACTATTATTAATAGTGGACAATACCTCCACATATCGTAAACTAAACAAGTCACTCCTGTTCTCTAACATATTCATGTATCAATGTTGGATATTTTCAGGGTTTTTTTTACTGTTCCCTCCGCAAAGTGAGTGTGGGGCCCGATCCAGTAGAAGGTAGTATAGAAGCTAACTTGTTTACTTTGATTTTACTTGTAGATTATGTTTCCAAAGAAGCCCTTTGTAACTAATAACTCTTCATTGCAACCCTGAAGGGCTCACAAGTTATGGGACGGTGGATTATGGAAGAGGGTGGGTGGGAAAAAGTCAATAATAATACCAATAAAAAAGCCATCTTTCTGATCAAAGCAGAAAGTGCTTGAATAAAGATTATATTAAAAAAGAAAAATGTAGAGGTCTTGTTAAAACCTTTGGGTTACTGTCCAGTTATGTGGATTTTCCCTCTAGTGCTTATTCTGGCATTCATTAAACCCTGATAAGTTACAAAGAAACACTTGAAAGAATGATTAGAAATGCTATGTGTGAATAATAGAATTGCTTAAAGGGAAATGGAAATTCTTAAAGGGAAATGCATACTGACATGGAAAGTGAACTTGTGTAATTTTCTCATTGTCCAGGGTTATTATCTTATTCCTCTTTTTTGTGGGTGTTGAATTTGTATGCTTTTATATTCACAGTTTGGGGGCTGCTTAGGAAAATAATATTGCCTTTCACTTAGCTCCAGTGGGAGGCAGATGTGTTGAAGGTCTTTCAAAAAGCAAAGTCTCTTTTTTCAGGTGCCTTTCTTTGAAAGGGTTAGACTACAGTTTGGGGGTGAAGCAGAAGAAAAAAAAAAAAAAGAAAAAATCCAAACAGAAAAAAAACCAAACAAGCCAGCAGCCCTAATTCAAAGCCAACCAAGATCCTTCCTCAAAGTTGTCTGTGTGACCCTTTGCAAGGAGCACGTGGTGGCTTTGCCTGTGCTCCCAGTGTGGAGTGAGCATGGGGCCACATCTCCTCAGCTGTTTGATGTCTTTACCTCAGTGTGACCTGTTCACTAGGACTCAGTGCCAGCCTAAGCTCAGCTGCTTCAGCTCTGATCATCTAGAAGTGATGTCAAGGTGACCTTGGGTCTGCTGGTGAAAGACTGTATGAACGTTCCCCCAGAACGGATATGTCTAAATCTTAAATAACCTTGTTAGGAGTTGCACACCAGGCACCCAATTCTTTGTGTCACTCTGGAAATCTCAGTCTGTGACTCGCAGTATCTGGGGAAGGTAAATTCTTCGCACCAGTTATGTGTGTCCAAGAACTTGAACATATTAGTAGAGGTGTGATGGAGGTCCTAGGAGAAAAAGAAATTTTTAAGCGAGAAATAAAAGTGGATTGTAACACCAGCTGAGCAACCTTAGTGCTGGGATTGTTTGATCTGCAGGAGTAAAAGTCCAGTGTGCAGATCCCTTTTTGCTGCTCCTCAGCAGTGCCTCAGTCTCTGTGTATTTGCAGTGGTTTAAGAGCTAACGTACTGCAGCAAATGGGAGTGGAGACCCTAGGCACCATCATACAGCCAGAGATTATCTTCCCATGAGGAATTTACAGCTCTAAATGGATAAAACAAAGGACAGGAGGGGAAACTGAGGCACAGCCAGATCTGTGGGTTTCGAGCAAGTCCATGGCAGAGCCAGACGCCTTTCTGTGGCTGGTCAGGTCTTGGTTTTCCTCTCCATCCTCCAGTGCTCTCAGGGTGAAAGTACTTATAATTCGGCTTCAGACCTCTTTTTACGGGTTGCTTCATGGTTAGCAGGTCCAACAGGGTCCATCTTGGCATGGCAAGGGCATAACCCTGTCTTGCCAACAGGACTGATGAGGTAACGCGTTGTGTTGCCGGAAACAATGCAGCCAGCACCTTTGGGAAGTTTTTTTGCTTGAGTAAGGGTTTATTGCTTCCTTACTTGGTGTTTTTCTTTAAACAACCAAAGTGTTAGTGCCCGCAATGTCAAGCATTGGAAGGTTAAATCAAAATTAACTTGTTGCCACAAGAACGTGTTATATGCCTTTTCTTTACTCTTCATGTTACAGAAATAATACATTAGCACTGCAGAGGCTCAGCCAGAGTGGAATGGAGCTGATCCTGTGGTAGAGTTCTGAAGTCAAACTATAAAAGCCCTAATCTAAACTGTGGGATAATGAGATGTGAGAGGATTTTCTGAGGTCCATTGCTGATCACATCATGTTTGTTTAGTAAGATGGGAGTGTTTTCACTGAGATAAAAGTGTAGATTTCATTGAGAGAAGTTTCAAAACTGACCTTCAATACTTTAAGCCACAGTGATTTAATGGGACATGGACAAGTATTTTTAAAGCCATTCTGAGGTTTTTTGCTCTACGTAAGATATATGTGGGTATAACATTGTCATGTCTTTCTTTGCTAATGTTATCCAATGGAATTTGAGATGTGTTTTTATTTTGTATTTTCTTTTTCAACATGTGGTCAAAAAAATCTCTAATGGAAAGGATGAAAGCCTGCACCTCTGAACTCAATGTCTGTGTTGACACAACCCTTAAAGAGGGTTCTGTGGAGAAACGCAGGGCTTAGTGAGCTCCCCGATCCATCCGCCTTTCATGCCCACAAAGACCACACAGGCAGAAGATGGCAGGGCAGAAGTACCTGCAGTCTCCCATGGACAACCAGTCCAAGTGTGTCTCGCCATCTATGAAGCTTGCAGGCAGACTGAGGCTCACCTTATCACATGTGCTCTGAAAGGTGGTTTCCTCTTGTTCCTGGGGCCTTTCATTGCCAGTTTATTGTTGCTGTGGGTCAGATTTTGAGGGAAACCTTGTGGTGCAATAAGGAAAAGGCATAGGTGTATCCTGAATAGATAGGGTTAGAATAAATTGCTTTTTCAAAGACAGGTTCAAGTTCTACTCAAAAGACTCATCTTGCCTAACTGAAATAGTTTATCTCACCCTAAAACTGGTGTCTGAGATGCATAAATTCCCTTGCAAGGTGTTGATTTCTCTCAGCTGAAGGAGCCAAGCTCAGACTTAGGTGCTCATGTCTAAATGTTTAAACATGTAGTTTAGCTAAGAAGCCAGACCAAGGGGACTTCCAGAAAAAAAGAATTGCATGGAGACAGTTTCCCATGTGGTCAATGGAGATGTTCTCTGAACTGGTTTTGTAAGACTTCATCATAATTTAGTTGATGAAAATATAATAATACAACCATGGCCTTCTGAGGATGGCACTAGGCATCAAGATTGGGTTTTATCGCGAGATCTAGAAGAGAGATTCGCTCTCTTCTAGAAAAGAATTTAAATGAAAATACCCTAAGACTCACATTAACCATTTTAAAATAACAGAGCTCATTATATCCTAACATAAAAATGGGTCTGTGTTTTTGAAGGACTGACGTGCCATCCCTGACCTACATGTGCTCTTAACCCCAGCACTGTTCTTCCTCCTGTTTTACCAAGATGAAATTACACATTGTGTTAGAACCCAAGTACAACTACAACCCAAAATCAGATGATTTTTCATCTGAGAAAGCCTTGGAAGACCTGTTTTTCAATCTGTTCCCAGCCACAGAGGGACTAGCAGACCTAGCCGTATGTCTGTCTTGACCCCAGGGATACTAGAGGGAAACGTCATGGTGGGTTAGAGGAACGTTCAGGTTCACTTATGCCTTCTTGAATCTCCCAGACAGAAATTGTTTCTATCAGGGATTGTGTATATATACTGCCGCCAAGGGAGAGGAGGTTTCCTTGCTGCAAGTCTTTATTTTATTCACCCAATGTCTCTTTACTCCCATCAGCTTGCACTCAGGCTGTTAATGAGTTTCCCTCCCATCACTGAGGCAGGAAAATTGAATGAAAAATTTTAAACAGATTGGGCTATTGCAGCAGTGCATTGAGTTGACTGACTGAAGAAATCTTCTTCTGTTGCCATCACATTTATGCAAAAGTTGAGCAGCATTAAATAATTCTATTCTTCATTTTGTAAACTGAAACCATTCTTAGTTTTTCTGCAAAATATTGCCAAAACTACCTTAAGTGTGTGTATTAACTGAATGCACACATGATGTGTCATGTGATACCTTACTTTATGCATACTTATTTAAGTATGCATGCATATATATATATATATTTACATTGCAAGGTAACAGATGGTAGATAGAGAATGGGATTCTGCTGTCTTTGGTGTACAGACCACTGAAATAGTGAAGACGCCTTTCTTTTCTCCTGCTGCCCCGATCCCTTTGGTCACTATCACCCCCCTGCAATCCAGTGATCTAAAAAACAAGGACTGGCAGTGACAAAGCATCAGGGGGAGGCTAAAATCCGTGTGGCATGTGACATAGAGAAAAGGTCATATTGCCCTGCATCAGCCCTCTCTTAAGTCAAGTTAATTAATGGTTCTTTTTTTTCCTAATTCAACTGGATGGGCCTCCAGGCAAAGTGCTATTTGTAACGGCACCGCATTCTGGAGTCACCCAGCCTGATGCTGGCTATGCCTCTGCATGTCCCCGTGCCTTCAGGCCAGGACGCATCAGCTCAGCCCTACACTCACTTTTCAGGCGTACATACTGCTCCCAAGCCACCTGGCAAAGGGTGATAATGAGCCTGATCCAGGTGGCTTTCCATAGAAAATTCAAATGTTAGCATGAGCACCATGGAGCAAAGCAGATAGAAGATGCAAAGAAAGTGTCAAATGAGAGACCACAACAATTTCAGTCTTCTTTGTTGTGGGTGTGCAATGGAATCCTGTCTACAGCACCAAAAGAACTATTGGTGGAGCATTTAAAGAAGGAGGAAGACTGAAACACATGGCCAAGATGTATCCGTGGTCCTTGTGAGGGCAGCTCTCAAGCTTGTAAGCAGTACCTGCCTCGCTCATCAGCTCTGCCTCCACTTTGGCTGGGAGATGTGCTCCTGACCTGTCCCGTGTGTCCCTGTGCACACATGTATGTTGGCTGAGCTGATGTTCCTGACACTGGACCTGCTTGGGGTCCTTCTGAGAGGGCTGGTCTCATGCTCCTGCTATTCTTGCTCTCTACAAGAACACAGCCTTGACCCATGCTTCTAACTCCTGCTGGCATTGATGTCTGCTGTGGGTCAGCCCTGTCTGTCTCTGAGCCTGTGCTCAGAGTAAATGTTTCTGTGCACACTTTGCTGTATCTTCAAAGAAACAGCAAGGTTTTACTGAGTTTCACAGTTCTCAGCCAAGGTAAAGGCAGACAAAGGATTGTTCTCCTCAAAAATCACTGGTGGCAGAGTTCTGGTGAGTGTAGCCACTCCTCATCTCATCCCAGTTTTCCTCCTGTATTTGCTCAGAGTGTCTGTAAGAAGGATTTCCCCAGCTAGTTTGCTTTTGTGAGGCTTTATGCACACACGTTTCACCTGCTGTTTCTCAGAGCATCTTGATGAAAGGGATGCCCATGCATGATGAGTTGAGGAGGGGGGTTACTTGACGACATCATGCATCAGACTATTTCCCACAGTTACAGGAGGCCATAACCTCACTGAACTCAGAGATTTTGACTGACTATTGAAAACCAGAGTTGAATGTAGTTACATCAACCCAGAGAGATATAAGTTGACTAGAGACAGGAAATTATTCCCAGGTTTTTTCCTCTGGTGACTCTAATTGTCCCAAACCCATCTTCCCTGTATTAATTAAAGTGCAGTGGGCAGGCACATCTCTCTTCAGCTGCTGTCAATCTATTGCTCATTTCCAGCAGGGAGATAACAGCTAGGAGGTGACTAGATTGTCCCTTCCTTCTCTTCCATTCAAGACTGAAGCGACAAACAGAAGGCACACAGAAACAACTTTGTTTCCTGCCTTACTAATAATGGTTTTAATAATCACCTCAAATTGTTTTTCTCCCCTTAAAATATTTTTCTAGTGCAAGGAAACATCAACTCCAGCCTTGCAAACCACTGAGTGAACAGTAATATTTTGTTTGCAACAGGTACACAATGAATTAAAGAAATCCGAGAGCGAGAAAATTCAGCAACCTCCAGCAATGCCAGGAGAAGGCCAAATATTTCAAACACCGTCTGCTTGGTCTTTGCCTCTGGATGTGAACTGTTGTCTTGAAGGTGCCCAGAATTAATACTGGCTGCAGGTTTCCCTGTTCATTTCCTTTGGCTCCAGATAGCTCTCTAACTGACGTGGGCTGTGCCCTCTGATAAATTTTGCAGGTAATTTTGTGGTCACAGCAGCACTCTTCAGGGGCAGACGTTAACGTGGAGAGGGGCTATGCCCATGCTAAAATAAATAACGCAATGGCAGGCCACAGACATGGAAACACAATCCTCAGCTCTGCAAAAACAGTTACAACAGCCCCTGGCATGCTTTCGTCCTGGGCCAATTAATGCTCTCCCAAACGATTCCTGGGTGCAGTTTGGGAGTTAACGTGTGCCAAGGAACATTCCCTGTTGGTCTGTTGGATGAATCCATCCTGTTTTGAAAGCTGAGAGAGTTTAACAGATGAACGCGGCCAGACCATGTCAGTTGGTCTTGGTGTCTGGGAATACTCCTGGGCACATTTAATTTACTAGTGAAGATGTAGCCAGAATGTCTCTTCAGGACCATTCATTACTTATATATCTGTGTTGAAGTCGATGTTTTTTGCACTAGTCTGATTGTATGCCACTGCCTCTGGTTTTAAAGCTCTTATTTTTTCTTTTGGCTGCTGTGGCTGATCTGGGATGTGATCTGCTGTCTTCATAAATCTGCGCTGTGCTGGTTTACTTGGTCTTCAAAGATGCTCAGATTCCAAGAGCTGATGGGGGTTTTGGGGTTTTTTTCTCCACTCTGAGATGATTAAGCAGCCCTGATTATAGTCAATTATAAGTCATCCTTTCTCTTTTGCAGCCTGTGTGTTAAATTTTTTGAACAGTTTTTTGTTCTTTTCTGCCTTTTTGGTCACTCTCTGATATTTTAGACAGTCAGCACAGTCATTGCTGACGCTGTATGGGTATGGATGGCTGGGTAGGAAAAATCTGCTGGTGGCCACCTCATTTAACTCCACCAGTGTCTCCCATGCTCCTGAACTGCTTGGAGCAAGATATTTCTCATAAGAATGGTGGGGTTCTTATGAGTACTTATGAGTACATGGTGGTACTTCTCTGCACAACGTGGCCACAAAGATCTCAAACCGTCTGGTTATCTTTGTGCTGGTAAACTACAAGACTCCACAGCCAATTTTATGGCCCTAGGGTCAGCTTTCAGTGTGACTACATGCATAATTATTAAGCTCCTTTATGCTCTAGACCTGACTGGTTGCATCCAAACTGGAATGGTTGCAGACCTCGCTAACTCCCAGACAGCTTCTAGACACTGTTTTGGTCAGTGTTAGTTGACCTAGACAAAAAAAAACATGCTAAGCATTGTTCTAGGAATGTAAACTATGTGTGACTGAGTACCAGGGCTAAAGCATAAGCCTTCACAAGTGTAGATGTAGCCTCACTGTACCTCTGTTTAAGGCCGAGGGAAAACTTCTGGCTTTTGAGATTATTTCAGCATGGGCAACATGACTAACATGCCATCCCTATCCCAACCCCAGGTGAAGAAATGTCTCTGTGGCAGTTCAGATATTTGTTCTCCTTGTATTTTTATGTCTTCTGTGAAAGAAAGAGAATCAACCCACCAAAATCTCAGATGATGTTCCTGGCTCCAATGTTCGTAGCTATGTTCTGAGATGTTTTTTCCCTCTTCAGTCCCCATTGACATCACCAAGGTTGAGAGTGATTCCCCCATGTCTTATGGGAGAGGTTTGGTGTCTGGGAGCAGAAAGATTCTGAGAGGTTACAGGTTCTTTCAAATCCTTCTTATTAATCTCTCAGATATGGAATAGAAGGAAGAGCGTTAACTGAGAGCAAAAACCCTGAGGAAGCAAAGGAAAGGACTGAGTGATTTCTTCCTGTTCTTACAGTGGTTTCTGTTGGTTAGGACAGGGAGAAGACAGATTTGGGGAGTATAGGAGATGCCTGGACAGTCTTCAAAAACGTAGTTTTCATAGATGTTACTTTCTCAAATTGTATGTAAAGGTAGAACCTGAACTATTCTAGTTTACCACATGTTCTATGCATCCATCCCTCCAAGTGTTCAAGACCAGGCTGGATGGGGCTTTAAACAACCTGGTCTAGTGGGAGGTGTCCCTGCCCATGGCAGGGGGGTTGGAACGAGATGATCTTTAAGGTCCTTTCCAACTCAAACCATTCTGTGTTTCTATGATTCTTTTAAACCTCTTTTCACTAGTTACTAAGTGGACAGAATTGATATCTCAGTTTTGGTGTTTATTCCCAAATTTACTGTGTATGGTTTGGGATTACCTGGGAAAATATAACCATCTGGGCTTGAATTATGTGAAGAATCTGATTGTTACAGCAGGCTGTAGCTGTCAGGTTCTAGGAAACCTTTGTTTCCAGTAGCGAGAGAAGGTGAAGCACCAGGCTGGATTTGAAGGCTGGACCTGGTGTAGGTACACACTCAGATACCTGTAGGGCTCAGTTCCTAAACGGTAAATCTCTCTTTCTTTTCCTGCTCTCTTTCAACTCCAAGATTCTGAGGAGTGTCTCGCTGTCAGCTTTTTTGCAGCATATCAAAGGAGGGTCCCATCTCCATAGATCTCTGGCTGTAACACTCTCCAGGCAGGTAATCTTAATCCATTCTTGCTCCAGTGCAACATTGTCAGTTTGCACAGATCAGAAGAATGATCATTAAATGGTGATGTAAACACTGTTATGATTAACCACGGTGCTCTGACCTTCCCTGATCATCCCATTCGGTACCAGGATGGCTGGTAATGCCTGGAGTTAAAATGTGGTTGTGGTGCCTCAGAGATGCAGTGTGAGCTTTGATGATACAGATCTGATCAATGTCCATATGCCCCTTTGATGCCTGCTGGATGCTTGTGCAAAGGTCAGGTGTCTTTAGTGCTCTCCCAGAAGGTTTTTAATGGAGTGAGCTGCTAGCTTTTATCCTTTCTTATAATTTTATGAGGCAGAATCCCCCCTCCCCCAGGCAAGCAGCCAGCCTGCCACTAGCTATTCACTTTAAAATTATGATGAAGCTTGAAATAAAACACAGCCGTGGACTGAACCCACTAACCCTCAGTCCAAAGGTATTAAGGCTGCCGGTTGATATAGACAATATCTAGTTCTTGGAAATGTTTTGCTTCTAGCACCCTGGATGATTAGGAAGAGAGGACTAGGCGAAAAAGATAATGATTCGGTATTTGCTGTGGAAATGGCAAGTGCAATTAGAATTGCCAACTGAGTTGTGATCAAAATTCTGATTAATTACTTACTGCTATTTCACAGAGAAGAAATTAGTGCGTATCTAATTGGCGTTACTGAAATGTATTCTGTGCCTCACTTGCATAAATTAAATGTAAAGAACAAATCTACTGTGCGTGTATGAGAGAGAGCAAAAGAGAGGGAGAAAAAGAGAATGTGTGATACTGGGAAAGATCCTCAGGTGATGTAAATCAGGACGGCTCCGATGAAGTCTCTGGATGGTGAAGCTCGGACTCGGGATGCGAAAAGAGGTACTTTGATTTAGGTGTTTACTGAGGGTCTGTGCTATATAAAAAGAGGAGGTCAGACTAGAGGATCACAGCAGCCTTTCTTCCAGTCTTATCGAATCTCACTCTATCAAAACCAGTCATAACAGTATCAAATCCTATTTTCAGCTCGTGAGGCCACGGCACCAACCCCCACCATACCACCAGAGACTTCCTATCGGATGATTTTCGTTTGCTTATTTATTTCAATTTCAGCTCTGCACACGCTCTAGGCACATATACAATAATGGCAATTACACATCGTACAAAGCACATCAATAATTTTAGTATGAAAGAGAAGGAAAATGCAGTGCTATGATTCCAGTGCTTTAATCGGCAGGACCACATTATGTCAATGAAACAGGGACACGGAGGACTGATTAGATAAATTCCCCCTTGCAGTTCCAGCACCCGGCACTGAAGTGCCCACCATGTTCTGAAAATGAAATGTATGCATTAAAAATGTATCTGCATTTATTTTCCCTCTGGTGTCTTTTTGGTTTTTTTCTAAAAAACAGAATCTTATGGAAAAGAAAAGAAAAAACATCCCTGGATGGGAGCTTTGGCAGTACATTTGCTCTCTATAAAGAAGTCAACTTTGTACCTTGGCAGAGAGGGCTGTTGATATCAGTGGGGATTAGAGGAGCCTCCTCCTCTCTACTGTCCCTCAATTAACATTTATTTTCCAAGTAGAAATGGCAGAAAAGTTGCAGAAGTGCTGAAGCAAACAGACCCTCTAATTTTCTAATCTGTGCAATTTATTATTACCTTCAAAGAGGCTATTTTCCTAAGTAGGGGCCTAATTCTGCTCGTATACTGTAGGTGTAGCCGTACCAAATTTAAACGGTCTCTCCAGTACTCCACAAAATTACAATGAAATCAAGCAGCAGTATTAATTGCCTTGCAGCGCCTTGCCATTTGCCTTGCCTTGCCTTTTGCCTATACTCACCACAGTGGCATGGAAGTATATGTTCTAACCATAAAATATTCTTTTTTTCTTTCTTATTCTTTTCATAATGAACTGGTGTTCCACCTCTTAAACAAATATTTCCTTCCTGCCCACTTGATTCTGAAAGGGCACAGCCATCACGAGTCAGCTGTAATGTTCTTTCTTTTCCTTTCTTCCTATCTCTGCCTCTCTTATCTCCATGATCTTCTTTTCTCTGTCTCCCTCCCCCTCCAGACAGCTTTATTAAATTCAGATCTCTACTTCTGAGGCCTCTGTGTCTGAGCTTCCATTCCATGTGAACCACTGAGAGAAAAAGGAAAAAAAAAAAGAAAAATGCAAAGGTTCCCTTGTGTTCCTCCTCCTCTAATGTCCTTGGCAGCACAGGGGTCTTTTCCACAGAACATCCTTCTGGTTGGGTTTTCAAGTTACAGACCACAGTGCTGCCAGGAATATTAACCCTTTTTGGGCCTTAGGGAAACATAAAGTGCAAGAAAATGTGAATTCATTTTTTGACAACCGACAACACATGCTTGACGTAACGTACCACCCTTTTGGGCAGGATTTGGTTTGGAAAGTGAGATATCTGTTGAAAGCTCTTCTCCAGGGAAATGATACATAAACACAATTCCTGTGGCTTTCATGGAGAGTGGTTATAGCCCAGATGTCTTGATAAAGCAACATAAATTTAGAACCGTGTTGGACAAATTTTCTACCTGCTGGATTAGTCTTAGTACTTAGTACCTAATATATAGTGTTTAGTACTTAGTGTACTCTGACTCTGGAATGAGCCTTTCGTGCTAGTGGGATACAAACACAATCTACAAGGCTTCAGCCTGGTGTCGCCTATAATTGGCAAGTGAGGATGTGAAAGCTGAGCAATCCCTGCCAGAGAGGCTCTTTGTTGGGTCATCAAACCATCTTGGCTCTTCATGGCACGCCGGCACCTGAGAGATGCTCTCTGATGGCCCAAACCAGCAGAAAGGCCTATGCAGGTTCCTGCTGAGAGCCTGCCAGCTCAGCTTTTCAATTAGTGTGCCCGGAAAATGAAATATATTCTGATACTGTGGATGCCAAGGCATAAACAGGTGAAAATCACGCTTGTGCCCATTTTATGTATCTGCCTGACAATGCTGATGCTACAACACAAAAAAAAAACAAAAACAAAAACAAAAAAAAAACCAACCAGGCCCAAAATTGTCCATACTGGCAATTCTCTTCATAAAGTGCAATAATATAGATGGTTATGCATGAAGAGCATCCTTTAAATACTGGCAGCACACCTGAGCTAAGTGGCCTTTGGGGATTCTGTGGTTCTGCTGATTTTAACGAAGTTTCATGCTTTTTTTTTTACACTGGTGCTAAAGCACTAAAAAAAAAATCACAAAGAAACAAATCTGCTCAATGCACCTGTCTGGTTTCCTGTGCACAGCTACAGTGTATTCCCACATGATTGCCTTTGAATGAAATTTTGTAGCAACTGACTATTTGTATGATAACCACCTATTCAGGGCAATGATAAATAAATTCATAGTATACCAACATTAAGAGTAACAAAAATGTTATTTACTGACATATATTAGGGACTGAGCATAAGGTAAGCACCCTCAATAACATTTTTTTTTTTTTTTAAACAAGAGTCTGGAGGAATGCCCCGTGTAGGAATGCGGCTTTATAATTTTATTCTCAGATAGGGTCAAAACATCAGCTGTTTTATATTGGCCTAAGCATCAAGCTGTCATCAAATAGACCACCTGGGGAAGCAGCCTGCTGGGAATGCGTTTTACCCATCCAAACAGAGACATCCAAACCTTTGCAAGCTCAACCACCAGAAATTACAGGGAAAAGCAGAGAACAAATGAACTTCGATTTTAGTCCCTTCAAGCACCATATGATGGGCCGTTACTTCTCTTTTCTGTTTCCCATTGCAGGCTGGGATGTTTTTAGACTAAACAAGTCACTGTAACCTGAAACCCGGCCATCATTTATGGAAGTACCCTGTGCAGCATGGTTAATAAATAAAAAGTTAAGAAAAATAAAAAGACAACCTTTGCACTATTAACAAAAGACTCTTCAAAGCTATTCTTTTGCTCTGGGCTTTTACAATAATAAGCTGAAAAAATACATTAGAGAGCAGACTCCTTTCTAGCCACTTCATATTTCATTTTGCCTCTCACTTGTCTATTTATTTTCACGTCTTTCCTGATTACTTCTCAATTGTAGAAAGACAACATTAGGCACAATGAGTTTTAAATATACTCCCTGGCCAAAATAACTCCAAGGGCTGTCTGAAATTTCAAGCAGCTCGCTAGTAAGTCTGGAATAAAATAAAAAAGGGAGTGATGCCTACTAGTTAGAGCAGGCCAGCCAGGACTGGGTGGGTGTTTGCAGTCATCCACCAATATGGTTATTCTTCTTCTCCATGGGCACCATACCACAAAGCCAGGATCAGTGTGACTCTGAATTCATTCATGTTTATATGAAGACGAAGAACACTTTGGTAAAGCACAAGAGTTGTTCCAGCTCCAAACCCACTCTTTCCCTATTGGAGCTGTTCAGAAGGCTTTGACGGGACAAGGAACAGACCCTGGACTACGTAAAACAAGTATAAGAGAATATAACAGCTGTTTGCAAAAGTAAGCCTCAAAACTTCTTCAAACCATCTTGCAAGTGTGTGAAGTTATTTATGAAATTGTCGTTAGGATAATAGATCTTCTTCAAGTCGTTTTCAACCCTGGCAGCTTCTCTGGACATACTCTAAACTGGGAGTTTTGTCCTAGTAAACATATAAAAGCCAAAAATGTAGATATACTATGTTTTGTGATAAAGCCCTCAGAAGCCTGATCTAACTTTGTAGCTAGTCTTGCTCTGAGCAAAAGGTTGAAATAAATGGCATCCAGGAATCTTTTCTGACCTATCTTTTTCCTAAGGTTGGATGTAGACATGATATTTTAGGATTTTGCCTACAGACACATTTGATTTTCTTTTAAGTGGTGTTTGAAACCAGTTTCCTTCTATACCCTGCACCCATGTTGGTTCCAGAGGTTAGAAATTTTGTTTTTAGGCTCTTGCTGTGTTTGCTCAGATGCCTTTTTTTTGCAATATTTTTTTCTATTTTTGTGCTTTCCAAGGTATTTTGCACAGTGCCCCGTCTGTTTTCTATGTGAGCTGTACTTCTCAGGAGCAGAGCGAGATGAGCAGACCGTGTGGTCTGCAGGGTGACCACACCAGGCTCAGGTGGGAGTATCTGCATCCGGTGGCTTAGTCAACATAGCTACAAATGCCAAATGCAGATTTTGATCTTTTTCAGGGTCTTTCTCAAACCAATTTTTGCAGCCTGTTTGGATCTCTGTCAGGAATAGGGAAACTTTCTTATTTTCTAGATTAACATGGTAATGGCTTCATCTCTCTTCTTCCTGTTTTTCTCCTTGTTCAGAACTAGAGAAGACAGTTCCTTTAGAGGTGTGTACAGAGCTATCATTTCCCACTTATTTCAGAATAGGAAGACCTATTATCTTAGCTGTGCTGTAAGCCTCATTAACTACATCATTAGGAGCTGGGCTCATTTCACCTAACTTCAGCTGTCCAAATACACGCCTTCAGTCCAAACTGGTTGTCCAGATTTCCCATATAGCCAGTAGAGACAGATACCCCCAGAAGTGATACAATCCATCCAAGGGAAAGCAGGAATGAATGACCCTCTAAGAGTCTCTCCTTTTTCTCTCTCTAATGATTATTGTCTAGATGAACAGCTTAGACAAGACAATTAGCTTAGACTAGATGTTTAACATTTAGGCAGCTAAAATTAATGTGATGAATACCATTCTACGTGCTCAGATAATGACTCTAGCCTTTGTATCTCAAATTTTAGCTCTTCAATATGTTTTCATAGGTGTTCTGATTCTGCTCTATGCTTTCAGATTCATTTCAACTTCTAAGGCTTAAAATACTTGCCTCCCATTACTGTTCATTGTCATAAATATGTCATGACATAATATAGCTGTCTGTACCTGTAATGAAATCCTTCTTCTTTAAGATTCAACTCCATAACCCATACAGGACTAATATTGCTGAAAATCACCCTAATAATGTCACAGGGACTCCTGTGCTTGCGAAATTTTCTGTCATAAGCACATCTCTAGGACTGCGTCTTCAGTCAAGGCAGGTACAAATAACAGTATAACTATTTTTTAAAACTGACCCGTGAAAAGGAAGGAGGGAAGGAAGGAAGGAAGGAAGGAAGGAAGGAAGGAAGGAAGGAAGGAAGGAAGGAAGGAAAGAAAAGAGAAAAGAGAAATGAGAAAAGAGAAAAGAGAAAAGAGAAAAGAAAAAAAGACAAGGAAAGAAAGAAAGTGGGCACAAGGACACTGATAAAAAGATATTGGTGCCATTGAGCAGGATGGGGGGAGAGCTCAAGAAGTCACCTCACCCATCCATTTATTTCAAAGCAGTGTCCATACATACATTGCTCTCAACAGAAATTAAGATAACATGCTAAAAAATTCTTCAGTCATGTCAGTTCCAGCAGGTTCTTAATTGGTTTGTTTCAAGGCCTCACTATTCTTTTTTCTTTTTTTTTTTTTAGTTTTCTTTAATTTTTTTTCTATTTTCTAACCTAAGCTTTCCTGCTTAAAATATTAACTATTTTTTTCTTCTCTCTGCATTGAACATGGGAAAACCACCTTCATTCATTCCTGATAATTTTTATGAAGCTTTTATAAATTAATTATATCCTTTAATATGCTAATTGAAATGTCTCCAGTCTTTCTGGGCTGTACTTGAGATATTTGAAATATGTTTGTTTAGATGGTATATCTGGGGAAAAAAAAAAATAGGCTTTTCAATAAAATAGTTTTACAGAAAAATTTTACATGGCCCAAAATATAATAATTTTTCAGGTAAAGCTGAAAACTTAGTAAAATTTTGCTCTTTAGTCAAAATGTTTGATTTGTTAATGAGCAAATAAAGGGAAAACAATTTTAGGGCAAATGCTGAATTCTGTCCTGTCCTCTCCTTCACCTATGTCTTATAAAAATGATCATCATTTTTAAGCTTAATTCTAACCCGAATACTTCCAAGATCTGCAAGTATTTGCTGTTTTCCTTCTGGCCCACTTCTAATGGAAAATCATTCAGTCTCTTTGTGAGTCTGTTCCCAGGACCAAAAAACTGTTCTCATTGGGAAGAAATGATAATAATAATAATACTAAAATGGAGCTCCCTGCAAACTTATTTTGAGGTAGTTCATTTTATCCCCTAACTTTATTTTTGCAGAAGAAAAGGATGATTTGTCTTTGCAGTCACTGCAGGCCAAGGAGGGAAAGAGAAGTTGAGAACCTTCCCGTCCATAACAAAAACTGGCAGTGATGGTCTTAATAGAGTTCAAGTTTATTTGACTAATTCTTTCACCACTTGTCAGAGAACATACTTTTGTTTGCGGTAACAAACCGAGCTCCTTCCTCCTCCATTTCTCCAGTGAGTAGCACAAGCACTTGTGTGGAGCACACATTACCGCTAACCGTTATGATGTTTGCTGTCAAACTCATTTATTTATGCAACCGCTGTGGAAAGGCCTGGGGCCCATAAGCAACCCTGAAAGATTTCAGAACCCTGGTGTGGGGTCATGAAAGGGAAAGTGAGGGGGAGGGTGAAGCCTCCACTGGTTATGAGAAAGGAACTGACACAGGAAATGGTCACATATGGCACAGATTTATTGTGTCCGGGACTTCCCATTCAAAACTCATTATATCCACAGCTCAGAGCAGTGCATGGCACGGCCACATTCATTTTTAGGTCTAGCATCCGATGAAATTGCTGTTCTGCTTTCGGGTGGCAGTGATGGTTTTATCATTCCTTGGCCAGAGAGATGGTGACTGGGAATGCCTCGGCAGAGCTTGTGCCTCTTACCTGTATGTTGGATACCAGTTTGACTAAAGCTTCGGTAAATGGGATTACTGGTCGGGAGGAGAGAAAAATCCTTCTGGGCTTTAAATAAACCTAAAGGAAACCAGGATTATCTTAAGGGGAGACATAATGGGAAAAGCTTTGGTAGTGACATGAGAAACAAAGTGATACTTGCAGAACAGCATGTTTTTTTGAAGGTGAAATAATTTGGACCAAAAGATGCTTCTCTTTGTGTTTTTCTCTTTTGATTGTCTTTTCTGGGAGACAGGATCCCTCTCATCCAGCTATTGGCTCTTTGAATGTTGGTTAATGACTTCAAGAGGTTTGTGGGAATAGTTTGTTTGTATTATCTGCTTCATGAGAGCATCTAAAAGCTCCAGTCAGGGCCCTAGGTCCTATTTTGCTAGGTACTGCACAAAAAGCCATTATTTCCACTCTGTAAGTGTGTGTTGATAGCCCTTAGGAAGCTATGGAGACCCAAACTCTCTCTCTCCCATGTTGTCCTATGAGGGTTCACTCTGTGCTGTTCACCCCAGTTTCATGCCACGCTTTTTACCGCATTACAGTAGGGTTTAAGGTAATGACTCCTGCATTCTCCTTCATTCAGGGTTACAATTTAAGGGTTCTTAAATTTTCACACTTTTGGGGACTCTCTGAAAATGCACAGAATCATGAAGTATAGTGAAATTATGCCTTTTAATCCTTTTTGTCTCCACGCACAGTAGGATGTCAGGTAATGCTTCTTTTGCCACCTTATTGGATCTATCCCCTGAATAAACATTGTGGGGAACTTTGTATTGCCAGGATGACTAAAATGACTGAAGTTCTCTAATCATTAATGATAATGCGAACTAAAATCCTCCATAATTGTGTCTTTCTGATTAAGTGTAATAAAATGGTAGAGAAACTGCTCTCAGCCAGTGCTGACACGAGTAGGAATGGGCCCAATGTCTACCTCTACTGAGTGAAACAGCACTAGGGTATGGACACTGGAGCTTCCCGGTAACTCCTGTTACATCATGAGAACAGCTTAAAGTCTGGTTTGGCCCCAGACAACACACCAGTGTCCAAGACAATTCCTGGGCACTTTCCAGAAATAAGCACTAGTCAGGAGCCAGTCCAAAAGGGCATTTTGGAGGTGGCCACCCTCTTTTGGAGGGTCAGTATTTTTAATACTATGGGAGTGTCATGCCAACTGGCCTCAGGGACAAGGAACTGGCCTTGGCACTGGTTATTTTATTAGTTTTGTTGCATGCAATGTCATAACATCTCAGTTTCAGCCTAGTCTTCTGTGCACAGACAGCCAAGGTATTTCCAGGTGTGGTCACCTTGCGGTGGCAGCAGTGTGTTTGATAAGTTCTGTGGCACTGTAAGTAACATCCTTTAATTCAGCCGTGACATAAGGCCTGGGCTGGGCAACCTCACTAAAGGGCACTTCAGATTTACCAACCCTCCTCCTTTGAGATGGCTCAAGTTATATTCTCCTGGCTGGGTTATTTTCCTCCCTAGCTTTTCGCGGTTTTGTGAGACAGTTTGATATTTTCTCTCAAATAAAAAAGACCAAAGATGATCTCTCTGACTCAAGATGTTCCTGATCTGTAAATCACTGAAAGCTTGAGGAGCATTTTGGGTGAATATTGCTATATGCATGCTTTGTTCCAATACCTTTTCTAGGTGACTCTTTTTGATCACCACTGGAAAGCATCCTGGCCTTGGTAAATTTCTGGTCTGCCCTGTTAAGACTTACTTGTGCACTTCTGCTTTAATGTCAAGAATGAGTTATTACTATAGTCCCTGGGAACTGGAAAACTGCAATAATTTGCTCATAACTTGGAAAGATTTACTATCATCTACAACGTATGTGCCTTACCTCTTAGGCATGAGGGAGCTCTGAAGGGTTGGTGCTAGCATAAAAATATATAAACATATGAAAGATGCAAATAATGCTTGATTTCACAGCAAATAAATACTAACAATGTGTGTGGCCATATCAACACTTGCAAACAACAAATGCAAGAACAAACATTTTGAGTACTAACCCTGTTTTTCTATGGATTTGTATGTGAAAGGGAAAGGTGAATGCAAGTCCTGTGGTGTGTAATGAGGGTGAGCTTACACTACAGTTTTTCCTTTCAAAGCACTAATAACTGTTTTTTCTCTACTTGGGCACCTACTTTAGCAAAACTTGCAGGAACATAGTATCTTTGAGTCCACAAATGTGACTGAAATTGGCCAGGGGCTTCAAAGTTTTTTTATGGAGGAAAGATAAACAGGAGAGCATAAAACCACACACACTATGATGTTATGAGACTCATTTCCTTCTAAAATCATTTTCTTTAAAAGAAAGAATTAGCAGCCTAAAGCAATCACTCCATTTTTATTTACACGGTCCCTGCTACGAATATATATATTTGTGTGTGTGTATCTCACACATATATGTACACAAATACATGAGCAAGCACACGTGCCACCGTGCATTCCTCTGTGTGTGTTCCTAACACACACTTTGTGAGAAACCCACCACAAATAAGTTACTTAACATTGCATATCTGTGTGTTTATCCCCCAAGGGAACACTGCTAAACTCAATTGAGTGATATCCCTAATTTACAGTCAGTGGGATTTCTAAAAACGATGGGGGATGCCTTGTTTCAGCATCTGCTGAAGTTGATGGGCTTGTTTTCACTTACCTACGCAAAGATTTACAAGATCAGGGTCTGCAGAATCTTTGCTTTCAAAGAACGCGTGTGTAGGCATGAGGACCCTGTGCCAGGGATTAAACAGGAGAACCAGAGCCAAAATTATTTATGGGGAACATCTGAACTCAAGAAACGTAGAAAACCTTTTGTATAGCAAAAATGACCAACCTCAGAATAATTTACCTTTGTTGGATTTCTAAGGTCCTATTCCTGGGTCTTTTTTTTATTATTTATTTCACATTTGAATGTCAGGAGGTCAAAAGGAGCAGTTAATGCTGATGAATATTTTCCCCTCAGCAAATATATGTGCTGGCCAGCCCAAGGCCAATGAATCGCAATTTCTAAACAGTGTCCCATTTATCTCTCCCCTCCCCCTTCCTCCCCGACTCGCTTTTATATTTCTGTAACTATAATTGTAGTTAAATTAGAAATAACTGACGGGCAAATCCAGTCGGATGGCAAGAAAATTGTGGGAGATTTATTTTATTTTGATAAAAAACTAGCGTTGCCTTTTGTTTTTGTCAAAAAATGACTATATTTTTCTTTGTACCGTGAATTGTGAAATCTATCATGAAATGGGTAAAAATTATTGAAGGAAATGGTGGTGTTAACCTGAAGGGGAAAATCATTAATGTTGATGTATTTCATTCGATTTTAAATGTAGAATTTATTTTATTTTATTTTATTTATTTGGCATTGGGGAACTAGGGAAAAGGCAGGAGACTTGCATAGGACTCTATGTGCCTTTAAGTCAAAACATCTATTTTAAAAATACTCTTCCCTTCTTCCCTCCTGCTCCATTTTTCTAAATAAAGGATATGAGATGTTGTTGTTGGTGGTGGTTCTTTTCCTAAGCAAAGAGGACCCCCTCGGCGCATTTTTCTTTTCAAATGTGAAATGAGGTGGAAAATCCTCATTTCACGACAGGAAGGACAAATATTGACACAAAGTTAATATTTGTCAGGAGCCCTAGAAGCAACCTGAGTGTTAAAATCTCATATAGATATACGTGTTTGTGTGCGTGGGTGCATGTATGTAATTAAATAATAAAATTAACTTAATAATAGGGAAATCCACGGAAAGCAGGGGCTGAGGAAATAGCTGGAGAGGGTGGACACACACTCTCCACAATTTTTTTCCCTCTCTTTCATGTACCAAGTGGGACACACACCTGGCCCACGTGCCCATGCGAGTACCCACACCCATTTGTAGGGTTTCTTGTTGGCTTGCACCAGGTTTCGCTTTCTTTTTTTTTTTTTCCCCTCTCTCACATACGTGAGTGTGCGCAAACACACACCCCCCCAAATATATAACCTGTTTAATCTAATTTCACCCATTGCGAGGGGATGCTTCTGGAATTTATCACTGTTATTGTTCATCGCCAATGTAAATAGCGCATGTCAGCTCAATATTCAGTGGTCACTCAGTATTTATTAAGTCCTGTCCACTCTGGCCTTTTTTAGAGGAAAGCCCCGGGGCAGATTAGCTGCTGGCCCTGACACGCCGCATCACTTATCTATTCCCATTGATTATGAGAGTCAGCTGTGGCCAGGACTCACTTTTTCCTTCTCCTCTCAGACCCCTCTTACAAGCACCCCTGCTTGGATTTTCATGAGGAAATAATCAGATTAGGGCTTCAGCAGCGAGTTCATATGGAGTTCTCTTTCTCCAATGTGCTACTAACTGAATAAACGTGTTTTGTGGTAAATTGTAAATGACATTATGATTACTAAGGCCAGCATGGGTTTCATTTAAAAGTGATCGAAATTGCAGGCTGCAGAAATTGTGACTGGCAGATAAGGCCATTTGGAAGGAGACAAGCAACGATATGTGTGCGTGCACGGGTGTGTGTACAGGAAACCAAGCAAACCCACTTTGCAAGGCTGGCAGGGCAAAGGAAAGTCCTGGGAAATCACAAAAGATCGGCAAATCCCATTTGTAGACAAGAGAAATGTCACCGTGGGGAGATGGGGAGTTTCCGGGAGAGCAGAGGATGAGCTCTGTCAGCCTTTGTGGGCTGGCTGCCTGCTGCAGGCTGTGTCCTCCCACCGCTCCGGGACAATACCCAATGTCTCCTAGTGTAGCATTTCCACTTCTGCTTCTGAATGAAGTGGCTGCTTCCTCTCCCTTTGCCCCTGGCACACGCCAATAGCAAAATACTTACATTCATAAAGCAAAAAGAAGAAAAAAAAAAAAAAAAAAGAAAAGGAAAGACAAGAAAAAGGGAAAGAAAATGGTAAGCTGGTGTCTAAAAATAGGGGCTTTTGCACAGATCCTATCTGACTTGGACGTCCTCCCCGAACAAAGCTTGACATTTATGTAATTTCATTCCTTTCCTCGGTGACGTGCAGAGTGAGAGCTCATTCTGGGAAACGTTTGCAGACCTGGATAGCAGTCTGCACATGAGGAATCCCCTTGAAATAAATCATAGGTAAGTGTCCACAGGATCCAGGCATCAAGATGTAGTTATAAGCAGAGCCCAGACTGATCTCTCATAGTCCATTTCTTTTCCAGGACTCTCGTACTTTCGGCTAGCAGTGAGTTTCACAGTTACAATGTTTCCCTGATAAGAGGAATGAATGCCCTTTCATTCAACCAAAGCTTTGTGACTCTCAAGGACATTGCTGGCCCTTTCTTATTATCATTAATGCCAGGCATTGTTGATCTGCCTGCACGTCCCCAGAGCTGCTGAATGAGGAATGCAGAGTTCATTTAGGCATTGGCTGTGCCTTGCCTAACATATTTGTGAGCACAGCTAAGGAAGGAGCAGGCTCATGGAGGGAAGGGGGATTATAGCTGGCTACAGCAGCAAATTCCTCCTTTGATTTTATTTTGAAGAGAGGAAGGAAAAACAGAAACACACATCTTTTTCTGAGATGCTCCAGGCAGAAATGTTTATGCTTTTGGTGCCCGTATCTGAACTCATTTACTTGTATTCTCTCTTTATAATCAGTGATGATCTCATTGTTACAGCCTGAGGCACAATTTCTCTAATCTTAAAACAGAGTCCTATATTTGGTCAGGTGGAGCATACCCTAACTCAGAAGACTGTGTGGATTACATCTCTTCTGTATGGATACTTCCATAAAAGGATCCTCTTGACTTGTCACCACAGACACTTGGGATGGGATTCAATGGCAAATTCTGACATACACAGAAGTGTCTTATGTCCTGTCATATTCAGTGAAAGAATACCTGAAGTGTCACCTGAAGTGGCTTTTGTACTCCCATGGATCATGTGTTACATCTGCAGATATTGTAGCTACCCAAAGAAGTCCAAGTGACATGCGCTTGTGTTTAAGTGACAGGATCCTACCACTTGTCACTAAAGTTAGAGGGTTGTGAAGGGCAATCCAGCTGACAAAACAGAGGTATTTCAGGGTGAATATCATTGCTTTCTAAACTACTTTGCCTGTATTGCTAACTGGGAAATTGGGAGTGTTTCAGTTACCATAAATGTGTGTCTAGTGTAATTTCAGGTGATGTGTGGTGTCCCACCAGGCCTTCAGCTGCTGGTCTTGAAGTACATATGTCTTCTGTAGACCTTCTGTAGATAGCTCAGGGCATCCCATGAGATACTAGATGCCTGCCTGTGGGCAAACAATTTAAACTCCATATCTTCACTGACTGCAATGGAAGCATAGGCTCTTGGAGCACATGTGTCTGAATCTGGTGCTTTCTTCTAGCTCTAAAACTTACTGTGGCAGTTCACTGCTGGACTAGATTAATGGTGTTCTGGTCCTTTCTAGTGGTTTGGTGGTTTTTTTTGGGGGGGTGGGTGGTGGGTGGGGTTTTTTTTGAGATGATAGAATCCCTGTGAGTAGGAAAAGAAGACTTCATATAGCATTAAATCATCTTCCCAAAGAATTGTAGTCATGTCCTGTTTTTTTACCCTGCTACAGGCCTGTAACCAGGAGAATGTAAAAGACATAAGGATATAAGGACATAGTGGTGGGTCAGACCAAAGGTTCACCTAGCATGCCTGCTCTTTCATTGGTGGCCATAATTTGATAACTAGAAAGAATAAGTCAAATATATATGGTACTTCTCTGTCACTCAGTAACAGTCTACCATTTTCAGCTCAAGGACATCTTGAAGTAGATGCAGTTTCTACCTATTTAATATCTCCTAGTTCCAAGCTTAAAACTATGTAAAATGTTAGCATCAACAAATTGACTTTGAGCACTGAATGGGAAAATAAGCAACTATACCACAAACTGTTGAAATTATGTCTGTAACAATTCATTATTTTTTCTCTCCCCATCTCCCTTTGTTCTCTTCCAGGAATTTACAGAGAAGACAGCAAGTGTATCTTCAAGCCCTCAGTACAAGGCTACTTCTGCAAACAGGCAGATCACGCTCTTGTCATCCTAGAAAACTTGGACCCCAATATGGTCAGCCAAAGACTGTTTCCAGTGGTAGCAATGACTGGCAGCTTTATGGACACCTTCAGTGACATGATATCACATGCACCATGTTGTACTGCAGAGCATCGTTCTACTTTATTTTCTGTGTTGCCATCCACCAAACTCACTACAATTTGCTTCCCAGACCTAGCACCTCTGACTTTCAGACTCTATCTCCTCAGTGGCCAAAACACAACCAGAGTGCCCCTTGCTATATTCTACAACGAACCACTCAGCCTTCGTGTTTTCATTCAAGGGGAATATGTCTCTCCAACTCCATCTTCTTTCTCACTGAATGAAAGGGCAGGAGCCAATTACTTTAGCTTTGAAGACAATCTTCTCTATGTTCTCCTGCATGAGAAGGAACCTGTAGAAATAGTTGCTGGCCTTTCCCTTCTTGTGGCTTTCACTGTAACTGAGGCTCTCGGGGAAGAGGGTGAAGCAAGTACAATACGTCGATTAGCTGATTTCTTGAAGATTGGTCATGACCAAGTCAGAGTAGTCCATCATGTGCTGGGAGGTGAAAGCATGTTGAAGGTAATCTCAGCCAATGCTAGCAAAAAGAAGTATCACTGCCCTGACATGGCATTTTGTACAGCCTTTCATAGCAGGTTTAGCTCACAGAAAGTGGGGAGAGGACCAGTGAGTACCCGAGCTCTGCAGCCATCTGATGAGGCTGGCCCATCAAGAGTTCTCATGATTGAACTTGGTGATCCACCAGACCATCCAAGAAATGAGTTGACAAGTGACAGCTTAAAGAGTTTGGCCAGAACAATTATCAACACCCATCAGACTGGAGACCTTCAGAGAGGCCTCGGCTTGCCAGTTGATAGCTTGATGGTCACTCAGCCTGTCTCACTGTTTCCAGTACAAGCCAACAATAGGTAAGTACCAAGTGCAGTATCAGCAGTTTCTGATTTAAGTGTTGTGAGGCAATTTAACCACTTGATCTGCTTATTAAGATAGGGAGTAGGTTGACTGAAAACAGTCAATTTAATTGGCTGAAATATGACTAACCAGGGTGAAACACATTATAAAATTTCCATAACAGAGCTATGCCCAAGTGCTAGCTGGACTTGTGAGGCTGAATCACTGTGTTATTCTGCTGATGCTCATAGATCTCTGTAGTGCAGAGGTGCCCATGATGCTTTAAACCAGGAGCAGAGGTCCTGGATGTTTGCCTTGAAACTATAAAGTATTGGGGAAAGTCAATGTTTCTAAAGAAGTTCAAACTACAATAGATCTTAAGTTTTAAACAATTAAATCTAAAAATGTTTATAAATTGGTATAGCACCAGAGATGTGTTATGAAAGATCAGTTGTTGCCGTAATTAAATTGTAGGTCTAAACCTTGATTTATATACTTTTAAACTTTAAGGCCAGGAAAGGCTGTTTAATCTTCAACTTCCATCTCCTGCATGGCACAGTCCGCTGCTGTTCACTTTGATACCTCAGCATTGACCTTTATTTTTGGCTAAAATACCTATTTTAGAAAAGCGTCTTGTCTTGAAGACACAAGAGTTGGACGTATCCAACCCTAGGCTGAATGTGAGCCTAGATGTTGGATACTGTCCCTGGTTTTGCTGTCACTAGTACTAGCCTGCTGTCTCTTGTCAGCCTTTCTGTCTCCAGCTTCCCATGAGAGTCTCTTGTTCTTTCCTTCCCTGTTACATCAGTGAGTTTCTGGGCATTGACTTTTCCTCCTCTTCCAGATACCTCCAGAGTAATCAAATCATTTAGCTGTCTGCTTTTTAATAAATTGAAAGGTTTGAGTTCTGGAGAGTGTTTCTTTCCTTCCCTGTCTCTGTTTTCTGAATCCTTTTTGAAGCGTGTATGTCTGAAAAGCCAACAGTTCTCCTCCGTATCAGTGCCATACACAAAAGTGGTGCTAAATCCCATTTTCTACTGACAGAATTCAATGATCCCATTAGCCCATTTTTCCACAGATATAGGAGAGCTCATGGTGCTCTGTTTGCTCACTGTATTCACTAATTCCTTTTCAGTCCTAGCTTTCCAGGACCCAAGCCATCCAGTTTGTTTGCCCAGATCCAACACACCACATGGTTTATGTGCCCATGTTTGACTGTTCTCTCCATAATATATCAGCCCACCAACCCTTCTGGGAATTTTATCTTTATATTTGTTTCTTGACATAGATAAAGCATCCGGCCAGAAGCTGATTTTGACAGAGCAACACAGGATACCCCTTTACTTTATAATGATTTCCCAATGGAAGCTACCTTTTGAGATCTGTCAGCTACCTAGTTCTTGGTCAGTTTTGTACTTGCTAATTTTTATTGATGTTCTGTACCAAGGCTCAGTTTTTGAAGGTCGTTTTTTTTCCCTCTCCTCCACAGCAGCTAACAACCCTTTCTGTCCCTCCTTCTTCTGTCCCCGACTTGCTCTTTTCAGCCTCTTGCAGCCACTATTTGCATGGCCCAGATGGCAGCCCTTATCTGCAGAGAAGGCTGGGAGGAGCAAGGCTGGGAAGGGAGCAGACAGCAGCGTATTTCAGCCTCAGATCCTGAATCTGTATTAAAAGCATATGGGAAATATGGAAAAGGTAATATCCCATCTGTTTTTAATAGAGGGCATGGGATTAGATGTTTGGCAACCTTATTGTGTACTCTGTTGATATTGCATAATGTTATTTTTTGATGTTGTGCACTACTGAGCCTTACCCAAGTATAAGTGTATTCCATCTATACAAGAAAAAAATTGGATTTGTCTAAGACTTACTTTCTCTAATTAATACCATATCCTCTAACATTTCCCACTGACCCCTGTACCATTCTAGTGTCTGTTGGTGATACGAACAAGTGATACAAACTACTATTCACAAGCTTAACTTTTCTTCTAGGAATTTTGCATGGCTTATGGTAGTGAAGCACCCACATTAATGACACTGGTCTGTCACCATAAGAATCTTTGTTTTGTTTTGTTTTGTTTGTTTTTGGTTTGTTGGTTTTGGGTATTTTTTTTGAAGTGGTCTTATATTAAGCACAGCGGGAAATTATTATTTGCGAGATCAAATCTTAAATCAGGGTCAAACTCTGAGGATACACAATATTTTTCACCAGCAGAACTAACATCACTATTCTCAGTGGGTGTATCTGTGTTACAATGTAGGATGGAACAAAATGGGACAGCAAAAAAATGTTGCAGGAAGTTTTACACCCTGTGATAGGAAATGTTGCCCTGTCTTTAAGCCATCACAAGACATGTCATAGCCTTCAGAGTGTGACAGGTATGAGACCCTTCATTCAGTGTGTCCATTAGTGATGACCAGAACAAGAGGAGCAACAATAGCTAAACTGTGGGAAAGGAACAAGGTATAGATTTTTTTTTAGAGTAAGTTCACCAGAACCCTATTAAATGCCTGTAGGTTCATGAACGCATCAGTGTAACATGATGGGGGAAAAAGCAGGGATCACCTAAAGGAAAGGACCACGTTCTTCTGTCTGCCAGGGAAGAAACCTTGTGCCTGCCTTTTTTCAGGAAGAAATGACATTTTCTCCACACTGGGGACTGGTCTCCCACCTGGGGTTTTTCTTCCTGTCTGTGCATGCTCTGTGAAACCAGTTTGAGCAGCGAGGATCAAGAGAGGTCCCTAGGAAGGAGGCTGATTTATTATAGGGACAAGAGCAGTGTTAGCTTAAACCCATAGATTCACCGTCTCAGTGGGGGAAGACCCGGAATGTATATTAAAGAGAATACTAACATCACCAGATCACAGGACAAGATCAGAGATCATCCACCTTTAGCTGCCTGGGCTCCTCTGCAGTGTTATTTATTGCTCCCCATCAGTCATAGCTTTCTGGAATTACTCATGGCTGACATTTCTGATGCAATAAGGCCACAGATAACTTGTGAAATGAAATCAGGGTTTTCCTGTTGGGACATGTAGTATCCCCACTATCTATCTGTCTCTCTTTAGGCAGTACATGCTAGCACAGGCAAGGATAATGGGACTGGGATTACAAGTCAGGCTAAGTATTCCCGTGTATTTGTCTGTGGAAGGAAAAGAAAAATATTTTCACCCCTGAGTAGTGCAAAATCCAATCAGGCTGTCAGATATACACAAAACCCGCACTCCTGTCAGGCCAGTCTCCCTGTGGTTTCATAGTGGCTCCTCTTACATCAAGACAACAATAAAAAAATCTTTTATCAGCAGAGAATGGGTGTTGCATCTTTGCAGCCCAGGACAGTGAGGCTGAAGGGAGCCTTGGAAACCTTGCTGTGGTTGGGTAGCAAGGCAGTAGGTCTGTATTTCACATTGTCAAGCCTTTAAAAAAATGACTTGTCTGTTATGATTTGAAATGCTTTTTAACATGATTTTAATTTAACTCCTTTGTTAGGGTCACTTCAAGCACAGCTCATTGGTTTGTCAGGGGAAGATGGAGGTGATTGCTGTGACTGCTATAGTCTTGCACAGCTGGAGAATCAGAGAGATAACTATCACATAGCTTTATCTTTCTCTGAATGCTTGTATATTAATATAAACTGCAATGTATTTACAGATAGAAATCTCTGTTTTGCAAAATTTGCCTGATATCAATACAAATATAAAAGTGAAAGAACAAGGAAGCACAACAGCAAATGTATTGTGTGTGTTTTAGTGGGTGTCTTTATACAAAATAAGAAATATAAAGCTGGACAGTCGTCCAGAAGCTATTTAGTCCATATCCCCACGTTAGTGCAGGGCACTTTGCTCCTTCTTGATAGACCTTTAAGCTGGTACAAACTGAGTTTTGCAGGCACTAATCTTTATTTGTTAAGAGTTAGGTTTGGGGTAGCGTGTGAAAAACAGAGTGTGCCCAGGAAATAACGGTGTTTGAGACTCACAGCAAGCAATAAAAGTGGAGCAAATCATCAAAGAACTGCTTGTTCCAACAGCAATACCCATGCAGAGGACTAAATGAGAAATGACAACTAATTCACCATGTCACACGACATGTACACAGGCAGGTAGGGTTAGATGTCCAACCTAGATTAATTCTGACACATCCTAACCCCAAAGTGCTTGGGTTTGGTAACCTTGGTCCAGGTTTCAGGCAGGCTGCTGTATGGAATTGCATAGGGTTTTAAAATAGGGAAATGACAAATTTTTCCCTATGTAGGGATCCAGCTTTTCCTCCAGTGAGTAGGCAAAGGCAGGATGCTGAAAATTCTGATGTCAAAGCTGCTGTGATTGCAGCACTTGAGGCTCTATAAAGGTTTTATCTGCCACACACCCTTGAAGTGAAGATGTGGAAAAGGTGATACCCAGGAGCTTAAACTGTAAACTTAAAAGCTCCTTAAAATTAGGGTTACATAATTGCAAGTCAGATGTTCATAGGGACACTATAAAGAGCATGTTCTTGAGTAGCATGTGCCACTCTGCTTGTTGATATGCAAAGAAGACAACCTCAGTTCAAGTAGATACAAGGAAGGACATTTAAGATGATCATGGAAATGGAGTTTATTTTAAGATGTAAGGAACAAAATAGCTTGGTTTGTTTAACTTGGCAAAGCCAGGCTGAGGGGACATATCCTATCTGTGAAAATATGTTGAAATAGTAAATAACAGGGAGGAAACTCTACACACCAATGGACTATGACAGCACAGGAACAAATGGGTGTAAAGTATCGAGAGGTAAATTTAAAAATAGAAAATTAATCCTCCTCAGAGAATAAACTGGAAGAACCTGCCAATAGAACTGAAAGAAGACCATTTCCCATTCAACATCAATCTGTTTTCCTGAAATTTTTTTCTCCACGCAGTCAAAACAATATTCTGAATGTTTGGGGTTTTTTTAATAGTTTGGGAATAGCTCAGACCCATTTTTGGCCAACAACTCATTTAACAGTCTAGTAAAACAGTAAAAAAGTGCACAGTACAAAGTCTTCCTCGGGGACTGGAAGGAGACCTGGTCCCAGTGCTGGTACCCCAGTGCTGTGAAACAAAACTTGCCTTTCTCAAGGATCCATTTTCCCCCTTAACAATTAATGGGACCTGCAGTAAAAGTGATGATTTACACAACGCGTGCACACAGCAGAGAGGAGCTGCCAGTCATGTCTCTGACGGACCGATCCGTTCCCCACTCCCTCTTATTTAACATGTGAGCGGTGTCACCCCTATCAGCAGAGCTTGTCTGGGGTGACATTTGAGTGAGTGACGGCCATGACGGCTCCCAGGTCATCCAGCTTTGCTGTCACATCGCGCTCTTGACTGCTATCATGCCTTTGATGGGAAAGGGGGAAAAATTCTTCCACATGCTTTGTTAGCAGGGACCTGGTGAACAAAGGGTTAAAGGGCTTTGAATGCTGGGTCTTTGTGGGGGTGTAGGCATGTATATATATGTATACGTGTATATATATATAGATATATACACATACACCTTGGTTTGGCTGTAGGACCCCACGCCCGCAGGCCACAGTCACATTATCATCTGGAAATTGGATAACGACAGCACAATGACAAATCCAGGTTGCTTGCAATAAGGTGCTAATCCCTTTGCTTTAATATCGGAGCAGCGTGTAATGATGTTTGGACATCACTCCAGTTTACTGACGACCCCACTGGGGCCAGCAATAGAAGCGTACAACTGTCTAACAAGCCATCAGGTGACCGCCGTCGTCAAAGCAACGGAGGATGCAATCTAATCTTCCCTCCATCCCTTCCAGCTCCCAATAAGGACCAGATTATAGAAGTGGCCCATCAATGCTTGGTAACTCGAATCAATTAACGTTAATTCGCACAATGCTATGATGTATTGTGATCACTTTCATTTCGGAGAAGGGGGAAGAAATTGCTATAATTCACCTAAAATGAGGTTGTCTATGGTGCTGAGGTATTAATTGGGTGTCCATATTAAATGGAAAAGGAGCACGGTAGTGAAGGAAAAGTGGATGAGTGACTCTCTTGGCTGCTATTGACCTATCAGAAGAAGACAGTGCCCTTTTCCTTTGCTTTTATCTATTACAGTTTTCCCTATTGCGTGTCAAGTTGATGTATTATAAAAAATTCATTTGGTGACCTTTCACCCCCCTAGCAGATTAAACAATTTCACTGGGATGGCATCATTAACAGGGCCTTACATTTAATGATGATTTCTCTAAAAGGCCACGGAGATTCGATTTTAAGCTAACAGATTTATTGCACTATTATAACATATCGTAAAAAACTGTACCACCTACGGTCTGGTTTTAGGATAGAAACTGTTTAAGAGTTTATGTGGAGCTTAAAGTGGTATTACCTTGGGATACACAGCAGTGGCAAGGCTCTGACCTCCAGCGGGATGCTGTTTACATTTAATAAAAGACGTTTCTCTGACAGTAAACTTCAGGGGTGTGTTATGGAGGAAGCCAGGCTTAGCTCCTTGCCACTAGCAGGCAGCTATGTAAGTTGGGGTATTTCCACTCATCTACAGCAATTATTGGAAGTCACTAATGAATGTGGGGGATGTTTCGCTCCTATCTGACACATTGGCTCTGTCCCTCTCCTTCTAAAGACTCTTCATGATCCCACCTCACCCTTGAATGGATCCATTAAAGCCCTCCAGTCTCCCTGTTTTTCTTCTTTTAAGGTGTCTTATCACTCCAGACTGCAGGAATCTGGACTCCACCAGCTGCATCGACCAGGCCACTGCTTGCCTTCAGCTTTTGGTGCCACTGGGACTGAAAATTGCTAAACAGAGGTTTTCTGAGCAGGGGGAGAAGAGTGGCCTTATGGAGGAGACATGTCTGTGTGTTCCGGGACAGCCGTGTTCATGCTTACTGACTTATAAAATGAGGAAAAAAATCCTGAAAGCTAGATTGGGAGCCATGTGGATCTTTGACAGCCTCTAGCAAATGGAGAAATAAAGATCTGATGGTGATAGTGCCCCAAAAGGCTAATGTCAAAAGAAGCTAGACAAAAAGACTGGGCATTTTAACTAATACACACTCCAAGAGAGTATGCATTGGACCTCTTCTTCAGAACATTTTCAGTCTAGCCTATTTATCTGATGCTTTCATCAGCCACAAAATATCCAGCTTCTAAGTAAATCATCTTTACTTTATGAAAGGAAACCCTCACAACGATAAGATAAAGAATACTCCTCTTGCCCAGCCGTACCCACAGAGGCAATTCAGTTACTTTGTTCTTCTTGTTGTTTCCAGTTCACCATCAACCTAGGCCCCCTTCCTACTTCTCTACACCACTAGGTGTTCTCTTCTTAGCTTTCTCCCATCACAGCATCTGATCTCCAGGACAGTGGACACACAGCTTCCTTCAAAGCTCCCTGCTGATGACAGCTACAATATGCATTTAGGTGCCTAGGTTTTTGAATTTTGGTCTTATTGACTCAACCTACATGAAAGACAGGAGACACCAGTAATGTCCGACACCATGGGTCCTATTCAGTCCATTAGTTTAGTCCTCATAAGGAGAAATGATCAGTATTATGTATTTGTTGTTTCTTTGTCGTCAAGGAAAGCTGCAGCCTGCTTTCCACTGAAGTTTATTTCCTCTAACTTTAATGTCTATAATATGGGAAAACATGGGCTTCAGTGGAAAGAAAAGTCATCTTTTGGATAGCTTTTTTGCTTAAAGTAGGAAGGAGCTCAGAATCCTTAGTGTCTTCTGGACAATCACGTCTGTCTTTCCCTGTCTCTATCACTTAATGATAAGATCTGCAGAGGGAGACAAAGCTCTAACAGTGCAGCTGAGAGAGCACAGGTACCTGGTGTCTGGCTGACTTCATTGCCACATCATGCGAGAACCCACTTACCCAAAAATGCTAAATTCCTCACATCCCTTCCAGTGAATCTGTACTTACTTTGCTTTACACAAGCTTATCTCCTGTCTTCACTACAGCTTCTTTCTTGTAGCCTGTATTCTCTTCACCTGCAATCACCACCTTTTCAAGAACAAAAAAAAAAAAAACCAAAACAAAACAAAACCAAACAAAACCTCTTTGGCTTGACCATGATGCATTTTGACATATTATTTATTCCCCAAATTCTTCCCAGTCTCTTTCCCCTTCCAAGAATATACTGATGTTGCAACAGTGGCATTGCAGACATACCCAGACAACTATTCAATTAGTTTCATTGTCTTTGTTTATCAGGAAATTAAATATGTCAGGGGCTGTTCTCTGGCACCAAGGCCAGCTGATATGCATCAGCCTATGTCCGTAAAATCAAATTCTCTCACCCATCATTTCAGGGTGGCTTCATCCAAACTGCCAAGTGAGAATATTCTCTGACTCTATCAGCTCCCAGACAATTTGGGAGTTGTCCTGGACTTTCCTCTTGGGCCTGGACCATAGCTTGTGACGGACTAACAGTTTAACAGTAGAGGCAATCAAGTTTCAGTGCCAAGGCCTGGTATTTCTAACACAGATGTGTGTTTTCTAATACAGATATATCCATCAACTGTAACGGACTGTTGACCCAGGCTCTGAATCTGATCTCTTTCCCCTTGAAGGCAACTGATAGTAATAGCTGTTATTATTATTATTGTTCTTATTATTATAGTTGCTATTAGTATAATTATTATTATAGTTATTATTGTAATTATAATTAAAATGACAATCTCTCCATGATTTCAGGGAGACTTACTTCCCTCTGCCCCAAATTTCTCCACCTAGTTTCTCAATCATGCCTTAAAAGTAGACCCTCTAATTTCTACGACCAATAATTTCACAGAATGACATGGGGTTGGAAGGGACCTCTGGAGATCATCTAGTCCAACACCCCTGCCAAAGCAGGTCCACCCAGAGCAGGAACGTTGCACAGGAACGTGTCCAGGCAGGGTTTGTATGTCTCCAGAGACAGAGACTCCACCACGTCTCTGGGCAGCCTGTTCCAGTGCTCTGCCACCCTCAAAGTAAAGTTCTTCCTTATGTTTAGGTGGAACTAATTATATTCAAGTTTGTGCCCATTTCCTCTTGTCCTGTCCCTAGGCACCACTGAAAAAAGACCAACCCCATCCTCTTAACACCCTCCCTTTAAGTATTTATAAGCATTGATCAGATCCCCCCTCAGTCTTCTCTTCTCCAGACTAAAAAGACCCAAGTCCCTCAGTCTCTCCTTGTGAGATGCTCCAGGCCCCCGATCATCTTTGTAGCCCTCTGCTGTACCCTCTCCAGCAGTTCCCTGTCCTTAATTTCCTTGCTACTAAAGAGCAGACACTTGCTCTCCTGCTGAGTGAAAGCATGTCCAGCAGACGTGTCGGCACCGACGGTGAAAGAATCTGGGATCCTGACCCTGGTGTCCCTGCAGAATAAGGTATCAGGAGCAGCGCCTGCTTGCCCGCTGTGCCCACGTTTAGAAGAGCTGCGAGGCACAGAGCAACGGAGCTGCTCCCCGTTGAGCGCTGTCAGCAGGGAATTGCAAACCAGCCTGCTTCTCCCCAGCATGAAGCTTCAGGGTGGTGACAAAACACATGCTCTTTTTGCCCATCAGGAGGAAGGCAGATCTCCTCGTGCCAGCCCTTGCTAGGCTACAGGCGTGCTTGTCCGTCCCCACCTCCCAGCTGCAAAGCTGTGTCAGGAAAGCCTATTTTCCTTCCAGCACAAATCACCAGGGGAGCAGCAGGCTGCTCCTCTCTCCTCCTCCACACTGACACTCGCTTGCAGGAACATAACTCGCTGTGCGCAGGGTTGGACCCTAAGGCCAGGGGGTCTCTCACAGCAAGAATCGGGTTGGACCGTGTGGGAAATACACACCATGGTCTGTGCTGTGTCAACTGGATTCAAATCACCTGCAAAAAGACATTAATTTTTAAGTATGTATGCATATTTGTGTTTTGTTTTGTTTTCTTTGCCATTACTCACCCTAGGGATTAGGAACATCCATTTCCTATTACCACACTTTGCAGCACCCTTCCTTCAAGTGTGAGATGAACACAGCTTTACTGTGTAGGGCTTGGGGGGTGGACGCAGAACATTTCGTGCCAACATTTTTCCTGTTTGTTGGCAGTTTTAAGGAACCTGGAGAGAGAAAAAAAAATTTTTTGGCTTATAGAAACCATGCAAGATTCACCTAAACTTTTCTGGACTCAGCTGGAGCCAGAGAGCTCACAGAGGGTGCAGATCTCTGCCATGAAACCAGGAGTGGCTTGGTGTGTCATTCCTGTCATGAATTTCAGTCACGGTACAGAATGTTCGTTTATGGAAGGAGGTTGATAAGAGCACTCATGAGACCGTTGGTGCCTTTGACATGAATTAAAAACACATCACTGCCTTTCAGACTTTCCCGCTGACCAAAAAGAAAAAGAACCAAGATAAGAACTGAAACTTTCTGTGTAAATCCTTGAGCTAGATCTTGAGACTGCAGGTATCCTTAAACCCTAAGCTGATCTTCCCAGTGTCTGTGGTTCAGAACAGTGTTTCATAGAATCATAGAATGGTTTGGGTTGGAAGGGACCTTTAAAGGGCATCTAGTCCAATCCCCCTGCCATGAGCAGGGACATCTTCAACTAGATCAGGTTGCTCAGAGCCCCATCCAACCCAACCTGGAATGTTTCCAGCAATGGAACATATACCAACTCTCTGGGCAATTTGTGCCAGTGTTTCACCACCCTCATTGTAAAAAAACTCTTCCTTATATCTTATCTAAATCTCCCCTCTTTCAGTTTAAAACCATTACCCCTCATCCTATCACTCTACTCCCTGATAAAGGGTCTCTCCCCATCTCTCTTATAGGTCCTCTTTAAGTACTGGAAAGGTCTCCCCAGAGCCTTCTCTTCTCCAGACAGAACAATCCTAACTCTCTCAGCCTGTCCTCATAGGAGAGGTACTCTAGCCCTCTGATCATTCCTCATCAGCTTCAGTATAAACAGTTTCTGGTTTGCAAGGCATAGTAACAACCTCAAAAAAAAAAAAAAAAACAAACAACAAAAAAAAAAACAAAAAACCAACAAAAAAAAAAAAAACAAAAACAAAGAGAAAAAAAACCCAACCCAAAAAACCAAAACCTAAAGCAAAAACCGAGTTAAACTAAAGGAAACTTATGCTTTATAAATCTTCTGTTTGTAAACACCTTTAAGCAAACACTAGAGATGAATGAATAGCTTTTCTACTTTACTTTCAAGACAATATAAAACCCCCAGCCACTTCACTGCAATTGCAGATTAGAGGGATTTATACATACATAAATTATATATATCTATATATATATATGAGATACTAAATGACACAAAGCACTGGGAGAGGGAATGAAATGATACAGGCTCAGAATAAAGTGCTAATTCTGTATTCAAATGCAGAAGCCCTCTCCTGGGATGCTCTAATTTAAATTTCAGTCTTGGAAAAACCAATGTCTTTCAATGAGGTGTCTGTATCCTGTATCCTGCTATATTTCGGTGTGCAGACTTCGCACGTAATGAAGGATAAGAGTATGGCAGGATAAAGAAATGCAGCCCAAAGTAAGCGCTGTGCTTGTGTAGGGGAACTGAAACTTTGCTTTTAGAGGAGCTCAAAGGTGTTCACTGGAAATCTTTCTGCTGGACAGGAACATTTGCAGCCTCTGCTGTTATCAGTGCACCGCAGTGAGGACTTTGGAACCAAGGCATTTGGTTTCTGAATCCATAAAATCCCTGTCTTTGCTACATACTTCCAATATGATACCAGGGAAATAAATTATTTTGTTAACTTCTCACTTTTCCATCTGTAAACTGGGGATTCAAACAAAAAGATTATTATTTTTTTTTATTAGTTTGGTGCTGCTGTCTGCTTGGAAGAGATATCTATACAATATTTGCATACATTCTGTTCTCATCCAAGGAAGCAAAGTGCCATGATAAGGTAAATACGTAGTCATTTTGTGTAGTGCTCCTTCTTATTCATAACAGATACTGAATATTGCCACCTGCATTACTAAGGCAGGAAATGCTGTGAACAGAAAGTAACCTGTTATTCCTAGGGACTAGCACTGAGTGTTTTCATAGCATTAATTTCCTGATTCTTTTTTTTTTTTTTTTACATTCCTTTGCATGTGAAAGAAATGGAAGCAGACACTACCCAGGAACATGCCTGTATGTGAAACCCTGTAACATCTCTGTTCAGGTACAGCCCTCAGATGGAGAAGTTGAGAAGGAGCTTCCTGTACAGCCGAAAATCATTTTCCTGGACAGGAAGGTAGGATTTGCCCCTCTGTGGATGGATGCTTCTGTTAATTCTGTACAATTTTGACACTTCCAAGCAATCCAAAATCTGTCTGATTTAAATATAGCATAGGACAGCTCCATAAATACATATGGCAAAGGATATCTCTTGAGTTTCATACCCTTCTTCAGACATTTTTCAGGTTTTCTACTAGACTTGAGAACCAGTATCTCTCTCAAAAAATAGAGAAACTGAAAGCCAATGTTCTTATATGCACATAGATTATAGGATCTAGATCCTGCACACCTATTACGGCTGGGTAATCTTGGTATCAAAATTAGTTTCTTTCACTGCGTGTATGAGGAACTTAAATCTTCAACCTGTATAAATAGACAGAATCTGCTCTGTTTCCCTGAACTTGTGAAGTCACCATCCTTGGAGGTATGCAAAAGCCTGGATGGTAGCAACCCCTTCTACATGGCCCTGCTTCATCAGACATGTTGGACCAAGTCCCCTTCAGAGGTCCCTTCCAACCTCAATGATGTGATTCTGTGAACTTAGACGCCATAGAAGCCATGATATCAAAATTAGCTACTTCTCACAGGTGACGTGAGTGTGACCCTAGATGCCTCAAGTGAAGCAACAAACCTTGCCAGACTTTACTGAAACAGACCTGAAACTGCCAGAGCTGGTTCCTCTGAGCTTAAGCTCATCTTAAAGAGTTATGGTGACCTTTATGATATTTGTAACACATAAGATATAGATGCAAACTGCCATTCCACTGGTCATTAAAAAATTATTACAATTGTTCATAGAATCATAGAATAGTTAGAGTTGAAAGGGACCTTAAAGATCATCTACTTCCAACCCCCTGCCACAGGCAGGGACACCTTCCTCTAGACCAGGTTGCTCAAAGCCCCATCCAACCTGACCTTCAACACCTTTAGGGATGGGGCACTCACAACTGTTAAACCCCTATTAAGGTCCCTGGTAAAACCATCACAACCTCCTTTCCTCTTGTTGAGGAGACAAGACCTCAATTCTTCTCTTTTCTTCTTCTTCCCAGGGTCAAAGAGTTGAGAAACTGGGGCCTCCCTCAGAACCCTGGGTTGTATCAGCTCACCTCACGGGCTCCTCCGAGGCTGTGCTAAAAGGTTTGGATGTATTTTCTTATATCAAGGGTTATGGGAAAACAGCTGGGTGGAATGGTGGTGACAAATGTAGGAATTGTCCCTGAGAAAGACTGGATTTGAAAGATAATCTTTGGACTGAAAAAAGAAGGTTGTGGTAGAAGTTTGATGAACTGCCCAGTTATATGCTAGAGAAAGAGAAGCTTATAAAAGTATTCTTGTGTTCTGACAGCTTAAAGGGAATATATCCAGTACTTTATCTTGAAAAGACATATCTTAAGTTAAAAAAAAAAAAGAATGAAGAATTTGAAATGCTACTACTTGATTTTCAGATAATGTTAACTGGGGCAATTTCCTTAGAGTCAATGACAATCTGTTTGTCCCAGCAAAGGATCTGGCCAAGTACAGACAGAAACAACAGCTTGTTATTTTCAATTAGCCTACTTCAACGTGAAATTTTTTTTCATGAGGGATCTAAATGTTTCCCTTCTGGTCCTCACTTATCGAAAGACCTGAACCCATGATGAACTGTAAGTGTGGGAATATTTCCCTTGAGGTTATTGAGGTTATGAACTTGCTTAGATATAGAACCTTGTTTAAGTACACTGCGGAACCAAAAACCTGTGGAAGATCATATTCTTTTAAAATAGAAAGTGGAAATTATATTGATTATAAAGTATCCTGATTTTCATTACTATAATCTTAAAATGTAAGCAAACAGCACACACATTGCAGAATGAGGTTTCCTATTACAGGTAAAGAATTTTGTCTTCAGCAAAAGCCATTTATGTGTTAGCTTTGACTTGAAAAGTTCACATTTGGAGAAGTGGTACTCATGCTGTAAATCAGACATTCTCAGCCTTTCAGCCTGTGTTTCTGTTAATTAGAAACTCTTCCTACCTCATTATAGTTCCAAGTTTACAGGTTAGAAAAATCCTTTGACCTTTTCTTTTGTTTTTCATGCCTTTTCAGGGTGGTACACCTCATAGGTTTAGAGACGTGGGTCTAGATGAACCACAGATTATTGGAGCAGCTACTGGCTAACAGTAGGAGAAAGGAAGGAAGGGAGGAATCAGGGAAGGGAAAAGAAAGAGAAGAAGATGAAAAGAAAGAGGAAGAAAAAGAGAAAAAAAGATAGAAAGAAAAAGAGGGAGAAGGGGAAAAAGTGGGAAAAAAAGAAAGAAAAGTCACTGAAGAGAAATGCAGTTCACATTCTTTAAAAGATACATGCATCAAATTAATAGTCAATAAACTCCAGCAAAGAAAGAACTGCATAGTACAGATGTTCTGCATGTAATAGTTTGCTGCAGTTTTTCCTTTGACAAACGTCCTTATTGCACTCGTCTTTTGAAGCATATGAAAGCAGCATTTAATCGAAATGGGTCCCGTCTAGCACACTGAGGCTGCTTCATCTGACAGCAGCCAAACTGCCTCATGGAAAGTAGTTTAGCTCCAAATTAGCTTGCTTCTACGTTAAATACCAGCTTGCCTGGGAGATCTTTGTGAAGACTCCCATATATATCTGTAATATTCTGAGCTTTGAAGCATATGTGCCCGAAAGCTGAGATAGTCTCTGTTGAGAAGCACAGTACAGTACTCCAGGCTTCATCATAGACTAGAAATGGCAATTATAAAATATTTGAACGCGGCTGACAAGAGCCTCGCTAAAAGAAGCGCCACAGTGAGTATCAGAGCCAAGAAAAGTCTTGGTAGTCTGGGCAGATACTGTCATAAGGAGGATCATACATGTAGTAGATAAATAGATGAGCCAGGATCAGACTGGAGCAATTAGAGAAATCTAGATTCCCACATCTTTACCAAGTCTATTCACAGTATAAATTACTGCTTATTTATACATCACAGCTGGTCCTGGAGACTCACAACGAAATTGGGGGTTTGGTGTGTTAGATGCTGTACAAAACCAGAAAAAACATACAGTTAGACAAAACTAACTGGGATATTAGTATATTAAATAATACTGGATTATGAAAAAGGAAAACTTTTTCATTTCTGTTGCTAAATCATTAAAATGTGGCACGCTCTTGCCCAGGACCTTGTCCCAGGCAATTTCTGGCCATGGTTTAGAAGTCAACATGACAAGGAAGTGATCTCAGTAGGCAGTTTGCATTGCAACATCTCTGTTTGGAGACTGTAAGAGTTTAAGCGGTTTGGCCAGGGCATGTCAGATCTTCAGTGCCAAAGAACAGATCCTGGCACTGTTTAGTTTGTATCATATAGGGGTAGGCACAAAAAATGAGATAAAAACAGTGATAAATTGTCCTGCAGTCTGGCCTACCATCAAAAACCTTGCTTCCATCTGCTGAACACTCCTATGCATTTGGGATTGCAAGATGTCTCACAAAGATGTTTGCTACTTCACCACTTTGTTCAATAACATGGACGCAGGGATGGCAGAATATAAATGTCCTCCTCACATTCAGACTTTGTGTACCTTCACCTGTGCTGTTTAATGGCAATAAAATACTAAACCACCTGCTTCGTAAAGTGAATAGTTATTATGTGTTGTCTTTGAGCAGGCAAAAGTCTGTGTTTGTGATCGCTGGAGCAAGTCCAGCATCCTAAGGAAGTTCTGCTTTCTCACCCCCACCTGAACCAACATTTTGAAATTTGTCAGTCTTTAGGATTTTCCCCCTCTCTCTCCAAGAGCCTGAAGTTGCTCAAAGGCCAGGACTTGGCTGGTGCTCAAAGATACACACAATAAAATGGAGATCCAGTTGCAAAGTAAATTATAACTTTTAACAAGAGCCTACAAAACTAACAACCACGGCAGGCATAAATGTTGGGTCAGAATGCATTCCCTGATAGCTTAGAACAAGAGGTAAAGGGGTGGAGAAACAGGGTCTCCCAGGTTCATTTTAATGCTCCCCATGGAGCTTTCCCCTGCCAGGCTTCTGGCTGAAAGTCTCTCCTATGTGATGACAGGGTAGTCACCACAGACATTTTTCACGGCTAAATTCCTTTCAAAGCATCTGAGAGAGCTGGAGGAAAATTCAAAATGATTTAACAGTAGGATATGAGGTAATATAATAATGTAATAGATTGCCCAGAGAAGCTGTGGATGCCTCATCCCTAAAGGTGTTCAAGACCAGGCTGGATGGGGCTTTGAGCAACCCGGTCTAGTGGGAGGTGTCCCTGCCCATGGCAGGGGGTTTGGAACTAGATGATATTTAAGGTCCCTTCCAACTCTAACCGTTCTATGATTCTATGAACAAAACAGTCAGCTTTTTTCCTTAGCTGCAGTGGCTGGCTCTTTGAGACCACCCTTTTAGGACAGAAAATACTCAGTCTCTCACTGATACTCTTCTAACCTTGGTGACATATTTATTCACACTCAGCATAAGTTAAGGCAAAAAGATGAGCATCTGGAACTTTCTAGTGCTTCTGTGTAGCCCCTGTTACCTTTGCTTGATCCCCTTAACATCTGTATTTGTTACACCCCCATGACCTGGATATATACAGTAAATGCCATTTCACAATGAGGACAAGGAATCAAGATTCAGAATCAAAGGTCCTCCAGTCCATCAGGAATTTGATGTCCAAGTACCTCTGAAGACCTGACCCTATGTGAAAATTCTGGGGTTAGACAAAACTGTTTATTATTAGGAAGGACACTGAATTTAGGATTTCTGAATTCCCTTTAAAGTCACAAGGGCTCTCTGAGGGATTTTGGTGGTACTGGATGCTGCTAATTGCAATGCAACTTTTTATTACTCTGCAGGGCTCAACCAAGTGGAGGTCATAGATGGATGTGCAAGCTTTTCCAGTCTGGCTGTCTCCAGCTCAGGTACAAACTGGAAACTTGTGTTCACTGTCACATCACCTCCAGGTAAAATAAATTTTCTGCATGTTTTTTATTTTGGTAACCAAATTCAAAACCCTACAGGTGGTCTGGATAAATTAAAAGGGAGTTAAGCTTTGTTTGCATGAGTGGAGCAATGCCAAACCTCTAAATAGCCTGCCTTCTGTTACATGTCCAAGTTGGCATTACCCAGGCAGCAAGGGGGCTGGGTGATTCCTGTGTTATTCAAGCAAGATCCCCAAAATCAAGATGAGTTACAACAGAGAAAGGTGCCTCTTTCTCCCTGGACTGCCTAGCTATGTATCCCATGTAGGAATTGGGTACTTCAGGTCAGATAAGCTACGAGAACAACCTTTTTCCTATAAATTGAGTCCTCTCATTCCCTCTTTTTCTCCTGTTTGTATTCAGAAATCTTTTGTCTGTCCTTCCAGTTATTTTTGTAGTGCCTTTTACCGACCATTTATCTGCAACTGGTCATGTTTATGGGTGCGACAGGTTATGCACACTCAGAGCATGTCTCCAGAACTGGGCTCTATTAGGGGTAACTCTGAGGAACCCAGTTATCATGAAGTGTACTTATACCTCTTTAGAAATACCAGCTGAACGGGATGTCGGCACTCTGGGGATAAGGGACCACATGAACTCCAGCATGTAAATGCCTCAGGGCATCTTCACAAGAAAAGCAGGGGCCTGTTCCAGGGCCTGAATTTATGTACAAAGTTGACTCTGAAGGTATATAGGTGTCAAAGTGCTGGTTTCTTGTCTCAGAATGACCGCTGAGGTACGTCAATGGAGAAGCAGGAACATGCTGTCTGGCATGTAGTCCAAAGACATATTAAGATATAGGTGTTGTAAGACCATGTGTAAAGTATTTATTATAGTATTACATACATACATATATGGAGTTATCTATATATGTGGATATATATCTATATAGATATAGATATTGATACAGATATAGATATCTCCATATACTTATAACCTGAGACACATGGCATGGGATAGTATCTATAATGCAAGAAATGCCTTCCTATTCTGGCATTAAATGCAGGTCTAGAACTTTATTTTAATGAGAAGCCTTAGCTCCTCCTAGTCACAAGTGATGAATCAACATCAAGTGTTGTCCATGGCTTTGCAAAGGGAGAACTAGGGTGCACAGAGTACTTGGAGATGGGCCTTTAAAGGAGGCACATATGTCTACTTTGAGGACAAACTGCCAAACACCCACAACTCCCATTACCTTCCCTTCAGAGAGAGCAGAGGGAGAGTCAGCACCCCACAGGATCCAATCATTTAGTGGGCAGTACAGTCTGATGAAATGTATTTTGAAAGCTACTTCAAGGGAGTCACAAAATCTTCTTTATTCTGAACAAAAGACAAATGCAGTTCCCTTTTATTAAATATTTAGCGAGTCAGAGTGTGGCAAAGAGATGTTTACAGCTCACAATGTGGACGGCTGATGCATCTGTGTAGGTATTGCCTGTGTCAATCAGAGTATGGTACACCTTTAATACACATTGTAAAAGTACACACCAAACAAGCAATGGTTGTTATTGGGAACCATGCCAGAGACAGAATAAAGGCTTTTATACTGCCAGACTCTTAGTGAAGATATTTGCTTATTGGTTGAGATAAACAAATAAAAATTAAAAAATCAAATGGTAGATGTTTGGGATACATTTTCATGAGCAGGTTTCCATCTGTACCCTGGCATAATTTGTGATTTGGAGGCAGCTCAGAAGATGCAGTTGATGCTGAATGCAATAATCCCAAGCGCTTTAGTGGTAGTTCCTGGAGACAGCAGACTATTCATAACACTGCTGCATAGTCTTGCTCCTTGTTTTACAGTAATATTCACTTAACTGATATAGATCCCAATGGGCTTGATCCATCCAGTTTCCATTTAAACCAATAGAAGTGTACTCATAAACTATTAGAGTATTGCTAAGAATCTTTAACCTCCTGTCTGTGTAGAGTCCTTGATATCTGTAAGATTGTTTCTCTCCTCTCAACTGAAGTTCATAGGTATTTGTACCTGCAGGCAAATTTTTCCCAATTGGAACATGCTTCCCACATTGTTCTGATGAAGCTTGGCTTTGTTCAAGTGGACAATACTGACATAAATTTAATTAGTTTCAGATAAAAGTACTTACAGCTACTTACCCTAGTCCCCAAGACTCCATCTGACAGTGTTTCTGATTTTTTTTTAATGAATTGATGAAAAAAAAAAAAAAGGGCTTTTAGATTTTTATTAAAAGTAGAACTCAAACAAGTAAAAGAAATATCCATCTGTCAAAATGACTAGAATTGTGGGGTTAGGACTGATAACGAGTCAGGTAGTAAAACAGGTAGTGAGTTGATGTGTTAATCCACATCCTTCAAATTGGTCTATAGAGAGTGCCAGGGCCAGTTTTGTTAAACTCCTGTCCTTCCCAGGCACATCTCCGTTCAAAATGCATTTTGCAAGTGATTCAGGGAACCAAAACCCCTCTATATGTCTGATTTTCAAAAGGGCAGTATTAAGCATCTTCCATTCCTTGAAGCTCAGATGCTCAGTTGTAATGAACTCTTGACCATAGAAACTATCAGTAGTGGCTGGCTTAATTCTGACTTCATTTGCAGAAAACTTTAGTATCTCTGGGTGAAGAGCATTACCCAAAGCTTGTGCATGTCAAGACACTAAATAGTTACCATGCTAACAGCAAGGACACTGGCATTTTTTATTTATAATGCTCATTATCAATATGATGGAAAAGATTAACAAGTTCATCAGGAGTTTTCTGCATCATGGACTTAAGCTTACCTCTAGTGAATGTTGGATCTGAAGTTAGATGGACTTACGGGTTGTTCCTACATGCATTTTTAACAGCAGCATCGCTGTTGAAAGGCTATAACCTGTTGTTTTAGCTTTGAAACCAGTGTTCTTACTTTTGAAATAAACTCTGACTGCTTTGACTTCTCAGGGGCTAAGTTTACTGTGCTGTCTCAGCCATTTACCATCTTCCCTGTCACCACGGGAGTGAAGGCCAGCATGATCCTTGTTGTCATACTAAGTTCAGCAGCATCTGCGTTCGTCCTCACTCTTGCCTTGTGCTGGTTCAAGAAGAGCAAAAGCAACAGTAAGTTGGAAATGCCCAGTAAAATTTATACTTGCAGACTCCCTGTTTTATTTAACAGCTCTCCAGAGTGGCCACAACAGGATTCAGACAGTGTCACTCACAGAAAGGTCTGAGAAGTTAATTAACAGTATAGTTCATGGTTCAGGGTTATACAGTTTTGTGCCTGTAACATATGTCTGAGTCCTGGCTGGAAAAAGTTTTAACTGTATGTGAAACATGATGAAAATCAGATTTCTATAGCACAGACAAGGAATTGAGAAAAGAAGGAAATACTTGTTATAATTTCAGTGATCTGTTCCACCACTGCGGTTCCCTGATAAAGGATGACATAGCAAAGTATTGCTGTAGTAAGGTTATTGAAAGTCTTGGTGTTGACCAAGGACCAGACACAGCTGCAGTGGGAATGTCACGAGACAGAGGCACAGCCACACTCACATCCCGTATCCCACTGTCAGCACCATATGAGTCAAAGCAGTCAGGAGAGGGCTACAGCCTTTCTGGAATTCTCCCCCAAGCAAATCCACACCCCTACTGATTTACCTTAAGGTTGCCTTCTTTTTAGCATTGACCTTAAAACAAATATAGGTACCTCAAGGAGGCTTTACAACTGCAGAAAGCAGAAAGTTATTTGTGTAAGAGAAGAACTGAAGATAAAAGGATCTGACTGTAACTGTTGGTCATTTGTTTGCCAAACATTCATCTTAAACTCATGGATATGTTGAAAGTTACCAAAAACTTGGCCTTTCAGATGTGCTAACTGAAATTGGAACTTAGCCAAATGTACAGGTAACCCGTAGTGGAGGAGCAAGCGCACATCCCAGTTAATAAGACATCTCCCACTAGTTTCAAGACCTTCTCCCTAGTTTCTCCAAACATTTGCTTTCAAGTAACTTTGCAAATCCAGGCTAAAGGGTCTTTCTCCTAAACTGCACCATAAGCACTAGCTCCAGTCAGGTCTGAATTACTAATATTACTAACCATAGAGACCATAAGAAAAGATTTTGCTGAAGAGAACGGGTAGGCTCCCTAATGGCAAAACATAGGATGGCATGAACATAAAAGAACTCCCTCTGTTTTTGGGCAGAAAGAACACTTTTAGATTATCTGTTAATTCACCAGAAATATATTGTTGCTTGAAGTGATAATTGCTGCTGAGCTGAGGATGGATTGAGAGTGATGTAATTGTATGTTTCATTACAGAAACAAGGACTGAACGAGCTGATGCACCAAAGGCCAGTACCAAAGCACTCCGTAAACAAGCACCGCCTCATGCAGCTCATGTCCAGCCTTGCTATAATCAAGGAGAAAATAAAAGTGCTGTGCCTGTAGCAGGAGGTGAGACTGCAGTTTGACAACAATCTAAATATATAAACAGACAGATATCAAAAGTTGGTTTAGGTTTCTTAACAAACTGTAGGTTTGTATAGCATCAATGGCACAGTTCTCAGATCTATCACTTTATTACCTCATATTCCTTCTCCTCCCTGGTATTTTTCTATTTGTCATTTTCATAGAATGATAGAATGGTTTGGGTTGGAAAGGACCTTAAAGATCATCCAGTTCCAACCCCCCTGCCATGGGCAGAGACACCTCCGACTAGACCAGGTTGCTCAAAGCCCCATCCAGCCTGGCCTTGAACACTTTCAGGAATGGGGCATCCACAGCTTCTTATCTCCTTATCTCCTTTTTATCTACTGTTACATACATATTGTGTGAAATCCTACCTCTACTGAAGGCAGCAACATAATCCCCCTTCTGCTCCAGGAGTCCATGATTTCACCTAGTGTGTTTGGAATAGGGCAGGGACCAACATTCCCACAGTGTCCCCAGCATGCCTGGAGCAACAGGACTTCTTCCTGCTCTGGTCTCCAAGTGCTGCGGCAATAACTGCAAAGTGCTTAGAAATCTCTGGACAAATTTGCAGGCTGTAGAGGACAGCGAGGTACACTGGAGGTAGGACTCATTTGCACAGTCTCTGTTGCCTCCACCACTCACTGGACCTTCATGCCATGCTTTCTAAGCCATGAGTCCAAAATAGTACCCCAAAGCAGCTCCATTCCCAACCACCCTCCCCTGTGTGTCCCCCGGAGGCCCTGCCACAAACACCCTTCTTCTGCACACCTCCTTGAGACTTGTCTTTTCATCTTCTGCTGATCAAACATGACTTCTTCTGAGGTCACGGAAAAGCAGACAGCCTCAGGGGCATGTGGCTGGCAGCACAAATCACTGGCTTCCCTCGCTGCAAGTGTGAAATGTTCCTATAGTAGTTGGGTTGTGGGTTTGTTTTTTGTCTCACCTGCCCACAGTGCAGATCTAAGGGCATTCAGATAACCCTGCTGAACCACCCGTTCACTCTGTTTTGGGAATTGCTTTTTCCTCCTCCTTCCCGAAGTCTGTGGATTACATAAGAGGCAGGAAGAGGTGAGCTGGAGTTTTATCTCCTTTTAATTAACATCTATCACAAAAGCAGAGGGAGAGAGAGAAGGAGAGAGGAAATTCTGCAGTTTATGTGTTTTGATATTTGCTGTACTCCTCCAAAACACAGCGTTCAGCTGTGTGCCTTAGGATACATATCTGCTATAAATTCATTTTTTATCTAATTTGTCTGAGATCTAAGCTTCCTGTGGAGGTCTGAGATCAAAGGATCTGATTCTGTCTGATGTCGGCTCTGACACATAATGCGTGCTGACTTAGTTCTGTCTATAAACTCGCAGTGGGAGGCTGCCACTCTCCCTTGGCACCTTTACATAGTGAACTTTCATTTTGGCTGGGGAGGCTGACAGGTATAGCATTGATTGGAGCCGTCATGTAAATAATTCATGGAAAGATTTTTTTTGTCAGAAAAAGGCAATCCAGCCACTTAAAGTCTTTTAGGAATAGTTGCAAGACAAAAAGATTCCCCGATATGTTCAAATCTAAACAAGGATAACAATATCTTAAGTGAATTTAATACATATGACTTGGAAACGTCTAATGTTTGATTTCCCCTTATTTAAAGTGCTGTTGGTTTTGGAGAGAGAGAGAAGAGAGAGAGGAAATCAAAGCTGCAGTCTTTTTGTTTAGTTTCTGCTTTATAGCTGTTCCCCCCATAAGAAATCCCACCTTTCTAATACAATTAAGTGTTTGGAGCCTTTATTATTAATCACCACAGTAAGTCTTGCAAGGCAGAGTTTTTCTCTGTAGGTGCTTATACAGTGCAAAGTCCAGTGGAGGTAGGGGCCCTGGTTGTTGTCCCAGATCAAGTAGCTGAGGATGGTGATGATGATAAGGAAAGCTTTATGCATAGATATACAGTATTGCAGGGGAAAAGGGATTAAGATATTGCCTTGTCTGACCTTGGCACAACAAAAAATCTCCTCAGCTTCACATAATTATCTCTCTCTTGAATTAAATAACTTGAATTATCTCTCTCTTGAATTAAATAACTTTTGGTTGACTAACACATGGTTAACAGAACTGCACCTGGAGGTGGAGGAACATATTATTTCTTTTTGCAGTTTATTCCCCTGGTTCATCGCTTTCACATTTAAAAAACTGTATCCCATAACAGCTTATGTTTCCTAGCTTAAATTTCCAGTCCTTTCAGGTATTATACCTTATTGGTCTTTATCCTGGACTCCTTGGCCACCTTCCCTCAGAAATCTCTGTTGTATTTCTGAAGAGGTTCTTCCACTCTATAGGTAGGCATGGTCTGCAACCCTTGCTTCTAGGTTGCTCAGATCAAGTCCTCCTTCTTCCTTTATGCCAGTTTGCCATTTTCCCCACTAGTTACAAAATTTCATAAGAATCAATTTTAGTTTTAATTCAAAACCACTGCTGGAAATTCTGAATATCATTCATTTCAGTGGTAGTGTCTGGTACTGCCACACATCCCCATCTCTGAGAATTATTTCCCATATATAATTACTGCCTCAGCTCTGTCTCTTAGCTGGTACTTAATCCAGTTAATCACATGCTTTATTGATATTGAATAGTTTGTATTTAATTTTTAAAAATCAGGATATTTTAGATTACTTACCATGTCATATAAATCTCAAGGCAGTATTTCATCTTTGAAACTGCTCATATCCAGAAAACTTTTAGCTTTTTCCATTAATTCAAACTCACTTGAAAAGACCTGTTTCACAGTTGAAAATGGTGCCTTTGAAGATGAGGAGGGCATCAATACATATGAAGAAAGAACACGAAGCTTTACTATAGGGGATTCATGACAAGATTGTCTTGTTTATAGAATCATACAATGGTTTAGGTTGGAAAACTCCTTTAATGTCTTCAAGTCCAACCATTAACCAAACACTGCCAAATCCACCACTAAACCATGTCCCTCAGCACCATGTCTATGTGTCTTTTAAATACCTCCAGGGAGGGCAATTCCATTACTTCCCTCAGCAGCCTCTTCCAATGTTTGATAACCCTTTCACTGAGATTTTTCCTAATATCCATCCTAAACACTCCCTGGTGCAACTTGAGGCTGTTTCCTCTTGTCCTATCACCTGTTACTTGCAAGAACAGATTGATCCCACCTCGCTACACCCTCCTTTCAGGGAGTTGTAGAGAGTGAGAAGATCTCCCCTCAGCCTCCTTTTCTCCAGGCTGAACACCCCCAGCCACTCCTCATAAATTGAAATTGAAAGCTATGCATGTACGTAGCGCTTCTTAACAGGGAAAGTAAGTATAAGCATGAAAAAAATAGGAAAAATGTAGAAAATAAAAGAAGATAGGAGAAAATTAGTCCAGCAAATAGAGTTCCAATTAATGAATTATAGAAAGGAAAAGAGAATTAATCTCAGCAAAAGGTCTGAGAAACCATGGAAATGAATGGTGCAGGATGTTAAGAGTTCAACTTCAAGGATAAACGTGAAAAATAAGGACTGGTAACAATACATTTTCAGGGGTCATTTGTGATAACGACCTATAATATATGCTGATGAATGGACTACAAGAGCTGACGTTGACACTAACACGACATGTGTAGACTAGGACCAGTTCTGGGTTTGGAACAAGTATAAATGGTTTCGGTCTGGGCTGGTTTTATTTTATTTTCGGGGGGGGGGGGGGGGGGGGGGAAGGGAGAGGATTGCAAGAATTTTACAAGTGTTTTTAGCATCCAAATGAAGCAGACTGCCAATCTTGCACTGAAGTGATAGCACACCCTGTCAACTCAGAAGCCATCTGCTGTAACAGCACAAGTGATTCTGCCTCTGTGGTTGATAACCATTTGGTTTATTAAGATGTAAACATTTTTCACTTCCACATGAAAAATGTATGGTATATATTTTGGTTTTTTCTGCATTTTTTCAACATCATTTTTTAAACAACATTGCAGGTCACAGGCTTTGCCTTGAGTAGCATTCAAATGTTGGAAATCAAATGTTCTGCCTTATTTACAGCCTGATTCATAGAGGGTTGATGTATTTTATAAGTAGTATTAAAACTATTATCAGTCTTAGCGATACATAGCTTTTTAACCAGCTGTATTCTATATACTTTATTATTAAGCATTTATTGAAATATTTGTTAACCATTGGAAGAAGCTGTAAGAGTTGTTAGTGTACCGATAAGAACAAACCAGTTGTTCTATTTGCTTTCTTTTTATTCATGAAAACAGCTTATGATGGTTTGGTTTTTAACAACTTATTTCTTCTAACCTAAAATTTGTGGCCAGTTACAATTATTTCTCCAACAATAACTGCTTTTTCATTAATGTCTTTAACACACAGCGAAGGCATAGAAGGGTAAGGAACATGAAGGTAAGATCTCACATTTATTGTAAAGCACAAACAAGTCTTGTTTTCACAGATATGGAAGGAACTGGAGCAATGGGGCATGCCACAGGACAACTGGAGGACCTGAACCTGAAGCCCTGGGAAGCCAAGTCAGTGAGAAAGATGAGCACTGTCCAGTGTAAGACAGGTGACAGAGACACCTTTTCTTCTGCTAGGATAATTGACAGTCACCAACAGGTACATAGAGTAACATCTCCCGGTGACTCTCTGGAACTTCAGCAGCCAACGGTCCCGAGGTGCTCCAGACAGAAAGATGTTCCCAAGCCTTCAGCTGGTTACAAGAAGGAGAGAGAGAAGACTGAACGGATGCCCAAACCGCAGAATGATCTTGGAGAACACGTTGCTGTGGTAGCAGCAGAGGTGTAAGAGAAGTGATGTGAGGTGGTGGACCACTGACAAAGCAAATTTTGCCTGGCTTGCAGTCAATGCAAAGTTGAGTCTTTGTCTCTGTGGTTGGAGCAAAACATACACATATTTGCACAGGGAACCAGACTGCAAAGCTGCACATGTACAAATGAACCTGTTGTCTGGTTTTCCAGCCAACTGGGAGACTCTGACCATGTCTGTGGTGTTGACCTTTCTTAGCTTCCAAAGGCAGTGGGTGCACCCAAACTGCCTGGTGTGAATAGTCCGTCTAACACCTCTAAAACTCTCTCCAAGAGTTGTTTGGGGGAGTGATATCTGGCTTGCTGGGTCAAAAGCACTCAAGAATTAGCCTAACAAGTCAACAGTGCAGATGGTTGGATTCCTGATACTTTTATATACTATCACTGATGTAGTCTTAGTGCTTAGAGCAATGCTGATTGGTATGTATGCATATAAATAAATATATTTTTATGAATTTTCCCATTTCTTCCAATCATACCTTTAGTTTCATTCAAAGAATGTCAGTATGTGCATAAATCTTTTCCTTTTTCTGTGGAAATATAAACACTTATTCAACTTCCATTTCATTGTGACTTGTGTAAGTTTCATTCCTCCCTTGTTAAATGTGTGTTGTTATTTTTGCTTTAATTAAAGTATTTCACTGGGTTAAATCTTCACCATGGCATAATTTTCTAACACTCTTAAAACACTGGCTTGTTGTGAACACTACTCTTTATGAATGGTAATAATAATGCTGATGTTCTTGGGTTGCTCAGAGAATTCCTCTGTGCTTTGCTTTACTGAGCTGGAAGATGAGGAACTTTATTATGCCCTCTCTGTACCATAAAATTCTTGGTTGCAAGGTGGTCTGGTGTCACAAGATAAAATTTATAGTCCTCTGCAGAAAAAATACTTAAGCAGAAAGATGAGGTTTCTGGCTAGATCAGCAGTGGAAGAGGAGGTAAGAAAACTTAATTTGGAAAAAAACCCGACAAATAACAAGAGCAAACCAGTTCATTTCAAGCTGAAGGAGCTAAGGTGCAGATTTTGGGCAGTGAGTTATACAGATTTCTAGGCACAAAAATGAATTCACCAACATTGTCTCCTGCTCTGTGTTGTGTCTATAAACATTATTTTCATGTGAAATCAGGCTGAGGTGACATGGGTTTCTGGCTGACTGCACAGGAGCTTTTCTGGCTTAAGACAGTTGAGGATGAGAACTTTACATTACTAAGTGCAATAGATCAGCCTTTCCAACCTCTTCTGTGATATAGAAAAGAAATTTCTTACAGTACTTTCTGAAAAGGCCAAAATATTCTTTATGTGAATCGATGTGGTAGATCCCTAAGGTTCATGAATCAGGGTATGTATAAAAAGACACACTTTGGAGAGACATCCAGGTTTGGTGAAATGATTTGGAGAACCTTCCATTCCTTCATAGCTGATATGCACTTTTGGATGCTTTCACGTGATAGAAACATGGTAGGATCCTTTCCTCCCTTCAGAAATACAATCTCTCTGTCCCCTGAAGTCCACCACCCTTCTGTAGTTCTACTCCAAGTAAGTGACTCTGTCACATCCAAGCAGTGTGAAAGCAAATAATATATAATCACAAATGTCAGAATGTAAGCAAATAATAATGAATGTAAATTATATACAAACATTATACAACGGAGCCTAGGTTTTGGGGAAAAAACAGACCAGACATATTGAAAAACATTTAAGGGCTTTAATTAATCCTTTAATTCGTAATCCTTTTGTTTATCCATATTTTGTTTACAGAATAAGTAATGTCTTGCATGTTTAGACCTCTAATGGAATGAGCAGGGTGAAAAAATGTTTTAACTGCAGCATTATTGATCTTGATTTTGCACAGTGCTGTGCATTAACTGAGTGGTGGAGCATGGGAAAGAAGTGGGGAGAAAGTGAAACAAAACATTAAGAAAAGTTAATGGTTGGACTTGATAATCTTAAAGATTTTTTCCAACCTAATGATTCTATGATTAGTGCAAATACGAAGTGAATTCTGAATAAGTAAGAAATTTAGGGAATCTTGTGTCATGTACCAGGAAAAAAAAAAATCATTCTAGCAGTCAGGGAGAAAGAAGATGTGACTGAGACTTAGTGGTTGAAGAACATAGTTAAACCTTTTCTAAAACATAGTTGGTTTTAAACTGATGCCAACAGCACTTGGATGAAATGGGATCCTGCTGTTTTGTGGCTGATGGAGATCCAGATTTATTTTGAAATTTTTTCCATCTAGACAGACAAAGATAAAAACAGCCTCTCGCTCTTACAGGGAATGTATGGTTAGATAAACAGACATACCCAAGCTGCTCCAGAATGTCCTGGACAAGGTAAAGATAGAGAATACATATCTCATGTCCCAAGCCAAAGGCTTCGTTTTACAACAGCTCGAATACCAGGTTGGCCTGTGGGGCATCTGCATGTCATTACTGTCGTGTCATCGGTACTTTTGGTGACCCTGCTATAGACCCTTAGTCTTTGTGTTGTTGAGTCCCCTTAATCCTTACACTATAATTAGGGCAACATTGGTTTCCACCTTTGCTTGGATATTTTATGGGTAAGTTTGTGCATTGAAATACTCCCTGATAGGAAGATATACATTCCAAAAGACAGGGTGAGGGCAGGGCAGGGTAGGAATGGAGTGGAATGAGCCAGAGGAAGAACCCACAGTGTGACACATGGGTTACCAAAGAGGGATGGGGTGCCTTGATAGACTTGAGGTCATTAAAGACTTCTGGTCCAGCTGCAGGGCATTCAGCTGAAAAGAGTTCACTTTTTTTTATACTGTCAAAGTCCAGCTTCTGTGAGGACACATAAAAAGGCAACAGCAGGATTTCAGCTCATCTTTTCAAAGAAGCCTATAGGCATGTCATGGCGAAGACTCATGCTCTAGAGCAGCCCACATTCAGGCCAGCTCTGCGAGGGACACTAAGCCCTTTCAGCAAATCTACTTGAGCTTAGCAAAGTGCAAACTTCCCTACACTGAACACCAAGGAAGCCTTCAAAGTGCCAAAATGAGTGTAAAAGTCTCTGCATCTGCCTGTGCAGATCCATCTTCCGAGTCCCAAAGTCTTTCTTGACAGTCAAGTTAAATGTCAGTGAAATTTGACAAGTTTGGCTCTAGTACAGCCAATGGCAAAAATTTCATTGTTTGCTGGATTTGGGGTTTCCACCTGCTAACCTTTTTCTGTAGTCTGATCTCCAACAGCACTTGAGTTCCTTTATCAATACAAATAAGAATGTAGCTGAAAGGATGCCTTGTCTGAATTCCTAGACAATGTATGGTCAAAACTATTCTTCCCTTTTTTCCTCCCCATTTTCTGGAAGTGGTATTTTTTCCTCTCATGTCTGAAGTAGACGAGTGCATTACAGACAAATTTGCCTAAGGCTCTGGGCCAGAGTTGATGAGACTTCACAAAGATACAGGAACAGGCACATGGATAGAAAAAAAGAAAGCCTGTGAAAAATTAAAATGACAAGCCTGGTTAGGAAGCAGAGATAACTGGTGATGTAGTAAAATTAATTACAGACTGGGTTGAAGGAATTGTGTGCCTAAGACAAAATTAAAAAAAAAGAAAAAGAAAAACCAAATAACAGCAATGAGATTATAAACCCTTTCATCATCTCTATACGGTATAACTCCCAATCCCTATTTATTATGACATTTATTTTGACATTTATTTCTATAGGATGAGAGGTATCAATGGCAAATAAAGGAAGCAACTGTCCGGTCAGAAGGCTATACTCTGAGCTTCTGATTCTGCAATGAGTAGCCTCATTAAGAGTGAAATTACAGTCAAAAAATTCTTTAGTGGACTAGGAACTGTGAAAGAAAACCATGCAGGAAAGTTGCATGATGTAACACTCCAAGAGTGATTATGGGTACTTACTGAGTATGCAGACTCACAGGTTTTTTAGATTTAATTTTTGCAATCATTATGCATTTGCCAGGACTTGAAATTATTCCAACTATGTACCTACTAAAATGTGCGAAAAGTTGGGTGATGATTTCTTGTTCCACATTATAAAGATGATTTCAAGAGCAAAAGCCAGATACACCATAAGATCATTCCAAGATGTCATAACACACCAGCAAAAGTGTGTTATCTCACTCCAATATCCCTCCAATTTAGAGAGAAGAATGTTGTAGGGGACTGTGTCAAAGGCCTTAGAGAAGCCCAGTTAGAATACATCTGTAGCTTTTCCTGTATCCACTGATGTAGTCACTCCGTCGTTCTCACTGGCTCAAACCTTTGTATGCATGTGCAGGTCTGCAGACACCAAGAAGGTACCATCAATCTGCCACTGTCTCACCAGAGCATTTAAAAATTTTCATTTTTTAAAGTAGATAAGGAAACCTGAGTAACCGTTCCATTAGTGAGATTTCCAAAAAGGAAAATAGAAAGACACAGAGAATGTTTTACTTTTGAAACTGGAAGTTGAGATCTCCTTTGAAGGAGGGTGGATACTTGGGGAAGAATATAACAAAAAGGCAAATATGAAATGAGCCTTCCCTGGATTCAACCCTAAGGAATAGGAGACTCCTAGGAATGGTGGTTGCTCCTAGTACCCATTGGATGGACCTATTGTCCCTGAATGTTTTCTGAAAGTGCAGCATGGGTGTCATGTTACACTGAATTACCTATAACCTGTGTGAAAAAAATTATTCCAGATTTTATTTTAAATGTTCTGCCTGTTATTTTCTAGGTTTTGTTGCCTGATAAATATAGGGAGTAATGTTTATTCTCCTTGCTTTTCTAAATGTCCTACACATTCTTTATCACACTTAGCTCTTTTCCAAGTTCTGCAGGAGTTCTGTGGGATGCAGGGATCTGACTTAAAATTCAGCTGAAAACATAAGGGTTAGTACCCCAAAAGGAACAGAAGAAAATGAGAATATATGCTCAGTCCTCCTGTGAAATACCTTCCTCCCCTTGGATTTGTGCAGTTAAACCTTATGCAGTGGGAGGCAACTCCATTGTTTCCAGAGGGGGATTCAGTTTTCTCTGGGAAAAATAATTTCTCAGAGGCACTGAGTGAGGAGTGAGACTAGGCTGACTAGGACCCTGATCTTGGCTCCTCAGTTAGAAACCTAAATCCAGGTGGAAAAAAATCAGGGATGATAGGGTTTAATACGAAAACCAGGCACTTCAACTTGGGATCAGAAGGGAAAAAGAACAGAAAGAGGTGACATGGCCAAAACAATGTCATGGAAAAGGATATCTGCAGCACTGGGGAAGATGGACTGAAGCCAGATCTCACTGCGTTTGTCAGTGAGAAGAGCTACACGCAAACAGAGCATGGAGCATGCGCTGAACTGCTCTGCTCCTTTGGGTGTAGCTCATCTAATTCATTTCCCAGTAGGTCATTTGGCCATCCCCAGGGACAGGTTAGATGTGGTTGGATTAATTTGTGCTTTCCCTCTCGATACACCTCTCCCTTACAGAGTACATTAAAGATGAAGCCAGTGCTCAGGACACGCCAGGTCTCGCAGCCGTCAAAGGCAACGATGCTAAAAATATCCCACCCTTGCTCTCTCTCCCCCGCCTCGACCGTCTCTCCCTGTCTAGGTGCTGACAAAAGTTATTTGTCGTATTCCCTTCATTCGGTGAGTGACAGGAGACTGGTGTCAAGTGAGAAAATGAAATGTAAATTTTATTAAACACCTTCTCATCTCTGTGTATCAATCCAGATTCCAGCCTAACACAGCAAATCAAATCCTGTCTTCACCAGGCCTGAGGGCACACAAAGAATCATTTCTCCTTAATACCATTCCCTCCTAGTAAAATATTTTTCTGTTTAGTAAATGAAAATTTAAAATGCAAACCCTATTTTAATCCCAGAGAAAAGATGTGCATTGCAGGGAGAAGGATGCTGCATTTCATTCTGTCATGCCTCATGCTTTCTTCTTGTTTCCAGACACAGCAACGATGATTAGCTGAATCATAAATTGCAGCTCCCTTTTAAGACTTGCCCATTGGGACTTTTTATCTTCATGTCCACCACTGGGCTTAGTAGCTTATGAGTCCAAAGATGATTCAGTAGCCTCTTGTTTAATCTAAAATTGCATGGTAATTTATATGATGTACTGAAGTCTGAAACACTATTCCCAAGTGAATGGCATCAGAAGTTCTTTGCTGTGGGTCCTAATACCTCTCTTTCTCTGAGGATGAGAGTCTTGGTCCGCTGTGAGAGGTTAAATTGTCAGAAAAGGAAGCTTTTAATTCAAGACTTCGTGTTGTTGAGCGAAATCATGGTTGCTTTGATTTCCTTGATATCCACAGACAGAGCGTACAATAATTTGTTTCTGTCAGTAACAGAATGAAGACATTTGTATCTGTTTATCCAGGCTGTTCAGAGGTTGAAATTAGGACAGAGACAATGCATATATGAGATAAACCCTGAACACAAAACAAATTTTCTTTTACTCCCACGAGGTGGAACAGGAGAATATTTTTATTGAAGTTACTGATTAACCAACCCTCCATCTTAGTGCATGATGCTGGAAGCACTGGACTGTTGCTGTCTGAGACCACTGCTCCTCAGTGGAGGAGCAAAACCATGACCACCTACCTTTCATCTACACTCAGTACCCCTAGTTAGGTGTCTAATCTAATCTAACTCTTCCTTGTGCATGGTTATTATAGTCAGACATGCACTCAGGGGGGTGCTTCACTTCACTTTTCATACATGGCTACTGCATGATGGGCTGAATCAGCCTGTGGAAGTGCTTGTGTCTCTGCAGATGTTAGATGAGTAGCTTAGATGAGATGGTTGACTTCTAGCCTTGTCAAGTGGACATTTCAGCTTAATCTGGCTATGCCCTTCCTACTTTCAGTGAGGTCTTTCACTGACCAGTTCCCAACTTATCATGAGTTATTTTCTGATGGGAAAAGTAAAGCAGAGTGCACAAATACTGCACAAGTAAAGGTTTTGTGCCAGTTTTTCCCTCTGAAAATAGTTACTTGCTCTGTAATTGCTCCTCTTAGTGGTAACTCAGCTAGTACAAGCTTACCTTGGAGGTGGGGGTCCTGAGATTGCCTGGTTCCTTGACCTGAGGCAGCCTCTAAGAGGTTACAGGGATTCAGCGCTTCACCCATCTCACGATCCTGGGATTTAACCACAAGGTCAGTCAAGGTTCCTGTCTTGAAGATCCTGCAAGAATTGTCTACATCACTTCATTTCAAGGAGTCTGAGGGTCTATGCAGTCCCCAAAAGCTCTGGAAAAATTTGTAATAATTCTAAAGAAAATGTTTTCATAATTTACAAAAAAATAAAAATTGACACCTCTGGTATTCTTTTTTAAATTCATGTTTTCCCTTCAAAGAGAAATACTAGACTCTTGCCAGCCCTAATCATTGCTTTTCCTAACCCCTTTTGGAGGAAAAGCTATGCCATTGTCCATGAATCAGGGATAGATGACACAAAGCAGAGGAACATTAAGAAACTCGCAAAAACTTGCACTAGGAACAAGTGGAAAATAAATCAGCAAAAGCATCCATTTCCCTTGGCTATCTCTCCTCAGACAAATTCACTGCACCATTTTTGCTATTTAAGCCTGTTTCGGAGAGGAAAATGGAGACAGGTAACACTGAAAAAGTGATGCAGGGCAAGACTTGCAGCTTATGCATTAGGCTGGATATCAACAGTCCTCAGTTCAAGTCTGCATCCTGCCACTAATTCCCCTCTCCAACCTCAGGCCACTCATTTAATGTCTCTGCCCCGCAGCTCCTCACCTGAAAAATGAGAATGCTAATACAGCTTTTCTCCATACCTCGGTCCACTTTGCCCACTCAAGCTTCAGGGTCCTAAAGACTGAGACTGTTTCTAATTAATTATTTTCCAGGTGCAGCTGAATCCTGGCATCCCAGTTGCCATTGAAACCACCTTTGAAACAAAAGACGAATAGTGTTAATAGTAATAGTGATTGTAATTATAATTGTAATAGTAGTAGAAATAGAAATAGAAATAGAAATAGAAATAGAAATAGAAATAGAAGTGTACCTAGACTGGTTTCACTTTCAAGGTGCTGAGGGTTAAAGGAAAAAAAGGAAAAGAAAAGTGCAGTCCGTGCAGAAGAGCTGTCATTTCACACAAATTGTCAGCTTCCCTAATATCGCCAATCCCTCCTCCGCCTCACCAACTTAAATTCTCCCATGCCTCAAGGTAGATGGCTGTTGGGACTCGGCGCTCTAGATACATCCACACCGGAGATCAGTCATTTCACACTGCCAGTGGGCTTCTTTACTATTCTAATACAGAACCGATTGCACACTATGACTAATAATGTTGGCTATATGAAAGAATTATTTATATAGAGACTGAGAAAGGCCTCCTTGGATTTCTAGACAGGACAGTCTTGATTTGGAGAGAGCAAAGCATAAAATAACTTCAGGGCCATTTCCGACTGCCGTGGTCTCCAGGAGAAAAGCTGACAATTGGTGCTTGAATTTGAAGCTGAGGATGTATTTGCTGTGGCAAACCCTCTTCCCTCGTACCCCAGAGCCCCTCATCCTCAGAAATAAAGGGACATCTAGTGAATGCCATTCAACACAGTCTTATGGAAAATAGGTCCTGTCAAACTAAAGTGATAGCTCTTTTTTTTCTGAAGAGATTACAAGTTCAGTTGATAAAGACAGCAGTATTTGAGCAATAGGCATCTGTGTGGCATTTGACTTGGTACACCATGACATTTTGATTACAACACTAGAGAAAAAAGTGCACAAAATTAACGTGGTCCACCTTAAGTGGATTAAAAATAGGCTGACAGCCTCAAAATGTGTTTATAGAAGTCTCTGCTGAGCAGGTCTGTTTCTAGTCTGGTCACAGAGGGATCAGCTTTTGTCTTGACGCTATTTTAGCAATGTTTTATCTATAAACACAAAGGTAATCTAAAAGTTGGTATTCAGCCAATTGGCTAATTAGATGGAGATTCAGGGCATGATAAATAAAATAAGAGGACAGATCCCTTATGTTGTGGGATCAGTGGATCAACCGTATTCAGTCAAATGAGGTACATTTTATTATAATGATAGAAAAATTATACTTAAAGATATGGCTGTATTTACTAGGCAGAGTTTCTTTTCTAACAGATGGTGACTGAAAACAGCTTGTCATCATGATAGATAATAACTAAAGATGATTTTTGTCAGGATAAAGGTCTTACAAAGGAGCTAATGTTACTTTGCTGCATAGACACAAAGCTTTTAAATAAGAAGAGGTGGTTTTTATTCCAGGATGGATACTGCTTCTGGTTTTGATCTCTGCAGTTCAAGAAGTTGTTTAGAATTTTGTAGAGGGTTCACAAAGGAAAAACAGATGGGGAAAACAATTTGCACAGCAAAAAAAGTAGGGATTTTAAACCAGCTGAAAATTAAACACCCAGTGTAAACTGGTCATTTAGGCTTTCTGTGTAACCAGCAATGGGTACCTGCAGAAGATGCCCCACCTTAAATCTCTTACTCTTACCTTAGTCTTACAGTGGAATAAAGCACCTCTGAAAGTGCTGATCTTATGACATGGTCACAGTCTGAAAATACCTGTAGGTGAAACAGTTTTGAAAATAAAAAACTTTTCTATTGCTTATACAAAACACTGTAAGCCAGGCAAATTCAGAGTGGAACTTCTGGGATGCGAAGAGTGAAGATACCAGCAAATAGTTTAGAAAGGGAGAAGGTGATTGTGGGAGATCTTTTTCACAATTTTCACTAGAAGACTAAATGTTTTTCTTTGAATAGTTCCTTCCCCCTTTTGGGCACCTTCGCCAAAGGTCTCTGCAGTCATCTTTGCACTCAGCATCACCCTTGACAGCAGGCAGAAGAGAACAACATGATCCCTGAGGATTTCCTCTGCATCCTGGGCTGGCCCAGCAATCTCCTTTTATCTTTCAGAAGATCCCACCTCCTTTTCCCATCTTTCTTCATCTTCCCAAAGCCCTGGAAAGCTCAGGAGAGCAGGAAGTGTTGCTGGATGAAAGGAAGATACTTGCAACATGGATTGTGGGGGGACATGGGGAGAGGAAAGAGGGAAGAGAGGCATCCTTGGAGAGGTGTGCTGAGGGAGGCAATGCCATATCCCAAAATCCATACAATTAAGTCTTTCCTACCTGATTATGTCATCTTACAAAGCTTTGGAAAGCAATCTTTGAAAGTTCTGACTGCATTAAAAAGCTAAGGGATGTTTTTCTTATGAATCTCAGGACTTGCTCTTCACAAGATTCTCTTCAATGCACAAGATGTTTCCAGTGAAGTGTTAGAGGCTGTCTCTGAAGAAATGATAAATAATGGGTGTAGCAGCAGCCACCTGTGTCTCTTTTGGGCTGACTCCAAAGCCCATCTAAGTCCATGAGGTCCATTCTCTGGACATTATCTGGTCCATTATCTGGTTTAGATAAGGTCTAAAAGGTACATGTGGTTAATTTACTGCCTATGTTTATACAGCCTCCTTTCAAAGCCATCCATTAGGCCAGCTTCTTCCCAGATGTATAGAGTACAAAAGGTGAAATACAAACTGAGATGCCAAACAGTTTAGTAGCACCAAAAATGCAGCTTCAAATAACCTTCCACTTTTGTAAAGTTTTTAAGAACTGTGTATTCTGCATTGAGCTTTATAATGGGCAGATTGGAAAGCCTGAGTTCAGACATAAACTTATTTTTCAGATGAGATCTGGCCCCTCTCTGTTCAAATGGACAAAAATTGGAAAGAACTCACTTGCATTAAGCCATCAAATTCCTCCTCTGCTCTACCAAGATATGACATATATAAGGCTCATTAATATTGCTTAATAAAATAGACATATTACAAGAATGATCACAGATTAGAATCATATTCTTGTATTAAGATTGCTGCAGAGGCTAAGCCAGTACTGCTCTGATTTTAATCACCACGGATATTTCAGAAATAAGAAAAATCCAAGACTATCCTTTAAAACCACTGCACATATTCTTCCCACACCTCTCAATGTTTGGTTCAGTGAGGGAAATATCCTTCATCTCAAGGTTTATTTATTGGTTTATAATATTCCTGGGTTACATAATAGAGAGATGTCTACTAATACTCTAGAGAAAGCGGGATTTCTCATGAATTTTATACACATAATTTCCTTTGGGAAGGGCTGAGTATGATACCTCCTGAAGGACTCCGTGGAAAATTCATGTAAATAAGGCAAAATGGATTCAAGGCTCCAGCCTGCAGTTATCTTGTGAATAGTGTTTTGTGAAACGAAAGCAGTGAGGGCTTACAACATGGAAATTTTCGTTACACACAATGGGCCATGGTACATTAAAAGGACAGACTCTTGCCTGCTCATAAGGTGACTCATCAAGGTATTCACAGAGATAAAATTTTGCCTTTCTGGCACTACATGAAAGACTCCTCCACACTTTGCAATGGGGAATTCCATTCAGTTTGGACTATTCAGTTTGAATCCATTCCAGATTCAGTTTGGACTAACAAAAGTCCCTAGACCTTATCAATGAAGGACCTTCTAATAGCACCATCATCTTGAGGACTAGGTGTTTTATGCACCCTCTGCTTATACCTTCTGATCAGGGGTTTGTGTCATTTGATCTATAATTATACTGACCTATGCAAAGATGCTTCTTGAACTTGCACCTCCGTGAACTGACGACTTTGAAAGTTCATCAGGAACAAGCCCCATTCACCCTCTGCTGCAGGTACCAAGCTCTTCTGGTCAAGAACAACTTTAACGCTGCCCTGTGCAGTCTCTCAGCACTGATAACTTTAGCTTTGCTTTTCTAATGTGCTTTCCAAACAAGAATATCCCCATCATCTCACAGATACAAATGAAGTCAGCCCCACAGTTTGGTGTGAGGAATTCAATTAGAGGTGAAGTGAATCATTTTGCTCCTAGACACAGAGAAGGGCAGAAAAAAATAGCAGTTATGGGTTTCATAGTATTAACCAGGATTTCCGCCTTTCTGTTTAGCATCCACAGAATCACAGAATGATATGATCTTGGCATCTAGTCCAACCCCCCTGCCCAAGCAGGTCCACCTAGAGCAGGTTGCACAGGAATGTGTCCAGGTGGGGTTTGAACGTCTCCAGAGAAGGAGACTCCACCACCTCTCTGGGCAGCCTGTTCCAGTGCTTTGCCATCCTCGAAGTAAAGAAGTTCCTCCTCATGTTTAGGTGGAACTTCTTATCTTCAGAATTACTCAGAATTTTTGGGTTTAGGCTGTGTAAGGATCCTGTATCCCTATATTTCATTTCATATTACATTCATTTATATTTCATTTACAGGTAGGAAAGCTGAGACAAGACTCAAGATTTTGTTTCTAAGAAGATCTCAAAATCTTCAAGGCAACAGATATAACCGGAATTTTGTTCCGTCTAACAAAATAACTTTTCATGGCTTAAATTCTTATTTTCAAAATGCTGCCTGGAGACCAATGCAGTGGAGAAAAATAAAATAGAATAATGTAGAAATCCATATTCAGGACAAATAAATGAATCCTCAGAGGGGGTAAGTAGGCACAGAGGAGCTCTTCTGATTTACACCAGCTGAGCATCTGATGCCAAATATCACTAATGAAGTCACCAAGCCAAATAATGCACCCATCCTATTCCCTTATAATCATTCCAATGCCCCTTACAGCTGTTTCCAACTGTGTCTCTGATCTCCTTGCTAAGACATTTAAATCTCCTGTTTCATTTGCATGGTTATCCAGTGAAATAGCTCCTAGTGTTTCTTTTCTTGTTTGCAAAACTGAAGAGAGGGGGGAGGAGGAAAAAGGAGGGGGGAGATGTAGAAATGTGAGGATTTATCTACATGCAGGGAAATTATTCAAATCTGACAACTTACTTTTGTTCCACAAGAGACTAGCTTGAAGGCTTGGACTCTCACGGGGGCAGATAGCCTTTTTTTGTAAAGTCTCACCATAATTAGTATTTCATCCCATCTTGTTTGGCATCCAAATGTTGCGCTGCATTTCCTTATGACGGAGCTGGCTGCACTGGAAGGACCATGGCTTTGTTTTGTTGACAGTGGGAGTTTTTTCTAACCCGTGAATAGGTTCTCAGGTCAGCAGATCAAGAACTCTGCAGGAAAACTATCTGCAGGACACGTGGGCTGTGGAACAAAGAGTAAGACCCAGAAAAGAACCAGAAACAGACATCTTGTGATGGAGACATAAGAATAACTTGGCTGGTCCACATCAAAGATCCATTTAGCCTAGTGACTAATAGTGGCCAGAGTGCCAGGGGAATAACAGAAGAAGCAGGACAGGAAAGCTTGATGTTTCCCTTGCATATTCCCCTGCTCTTCTGTGAGCTGTAGCTCAGAGGAAGCCCATTTCTATTTAATATTCTTTGATGATTTCTTGCCATTTATTTGTCCTACTGTTTTTTTTTAACCTGTGTAAGTTTTAAGTGTCATCTTGTCATCACACAGCAATGATTATATCAGTTTACTGATGCGGTCCTTGAAGAAATAGTCCTTTTGAATGTTTCAAACCTGTCTCTTGAGCTATTTATTTTATACTTCCTAGTCCTTTTACTGGAGGAGAGAGTGAATTTTCGTTCTCTCTCTATCTTGTTCCCTCTTCGCTCTCTGCGCATCCCTCCCCAGGTTGAGTTGATCTACTCAGTTTTTAATTCTGCATTAAAGAAAAGGGAACTACACACTGGAAGTGGGACATTTTGTAGGACTTAAGAGCCAATTTTTTAATGGTGGTTCAGTGCCTGTAAGGAATATGTATCTATTGTTTAATATCCAGCCCTAAATCCTGAACTGCTATATTATCTTCAGCTTTTATCTGTTGCACTCCATTTCACATATTTTCCACCCTACCTTTTTCTCTTATTTTTGACTCCTTGGTCTCCTTCTCCCACTTGAACAAGTCTCCAGTCCTCTCCCTACTGTGATGACTGCATCTGACTATGTAAAACTTAAAAAAAAAAACCAAAATAAAACAAACAAACAAAAAAACCAAACCAAACCAAAAATAATTAAAAAAAAACCCAAGATATACCAAAGAAGTTGATCACAAGCCTCACCCTCATATGCTCTATTCACTTTCATGCCATCTTCCAAATTTTTGCATTTGTGCTGATTCTGACTTGTGATTTTACACATTTAGAGGGTTAAAACCCCACTTTTTCAAGGCAATTGCATCTCACAGAGCACTGATTTCTGGAAGCAATAAGAAGTTCAGTCCACGTCATTCTCAAATCTCTTGTTCAGATCTATCATAAGATGGTCGGAGTATAACTGTGGCCGCTTATGGTTGGGAGGAATCAGCTAATCCTAAGTAGAATTTATACTTTGCAACATCCTAAATTCCTTTCACACTACACTCCAAGGCAGGCAACATATATTCTTAGTGTGATGCAATAGAAACATCATTGTGGCCATGAGACAGACCTCACGTTAAAAAAGAAAAAAGAAAAAAAAAGCAACAGAAAATTATATTCATGTTTTAGGGCCATGGAGGCATCTCATGGGATCCTGAGAAGCTCTAACTGTGATGTATTGTGAATTAGATAGTTTCACTTTGAGGACGGTTGTCCTAAACTGTGTAAACACGAGGCACTTCCGGGCTACCTGATCTTAAAATCAGGGATCACTCCTTTACCCTTTCTTATTTAGCACTTATTTAGCATATTTTAGATGTGTAAGATCAGAATAAGTCATTAGGCTTACCCCAGTAGCAGTGGATAGTGGTTTTGGCAAGGAAAAAATATGTTTTCCTTATGTGTGCACCAAATTGATGCACTGGAGAAACTGCAGCCAGCCTTGGGCTGATGCATTGCTTCTCTTTTCACTCTGAAAGGAGCAAACAGCATTGAGGTTATTCTGTAAATAAGCAGCAGCGTGTCTCCAGGAAGGGATGAGGAAGCACACAAGGAAGAGAGGTGTTGTCGACGCACATGCACACATTGCTAAGGGGACCCTGGAAAGGCCATTCTCTTCTCTTGCTTTTGTCTTCAGTGGCATCGTCTTTTTACGAAGTAAATACTGATCAGACACACAATGCTGACAAAAGGAGGTACTCCTACAAGAAAAAGAAAAGGAAAAGAAGTCAGAGAAAGGGATGTACACTATTTACTCCCTCAGCTACACATCGGCATAGAATTGGAGTCTAAGAAGTGTATATTAACATTCAGCTGGCTGTTACTGCGAGCCATAATAGACACGAGCATTGACTAGACCCAATATTAGTGATGGTACTGGGAAACCATCCTTGCTTTTGGCTGCCTGAAGGCAGTAGTGATCCCCTGCTTGTCCTATCTGTCAGTCTATTTGATCTCCAAATGAATTGCTTTTGATAACAGCTATATAAATGCAGAACTGTTCCGCTGGGCCTTCTTAAATGAGACTCCTCTCTTTCATCTCCCAGTCATTTCAAAAAGCAGATAGACTTGTTAGAGGTTTTTAATGCAATGATTTATGTTTTATCTTGCCTGGTTTGAGGCAGCATTTATTTAGCACTAAATTCTTCCCAAGCCTATATGTGACGGAGGAATGTTTCAACACAATATTTGGGACTTAAAATACTGTGTCTATGTGCATGTGTGCATATGTGTACGTGTGTGCGCGTGTGTGCTCTGCTTCATCACAGAGAAATCAGTGATGTACTTTCTTTTTAGGAATTCATTGCTCCAATTCACTTGGATCATTGCACCTCCAGCCAAATTAAGAGAAGCAGGAAGGAAACAATATTTGAGAGTCATCTAACTACTAGCGTTCAGTCTAGGGCAAATAACAAACACTTTGGAGAGGAAGACAATGAGCGAAATGATGTGTCTTTATTAGGTTCAGTAAAAAGAAAATCTCTTACTCTCTATAAGTTATCAGCATTTCTTAACATTAGCAGAAGCCCACTATAGGAGTGGGTTGTTTACCTTTTGCATTTTTCATTTTCTTTTTGTTGTTGGATGAGAATATACAGCTATTTAGATCTAAAGATCAGGTAGAGAGTTGATGTTTAAGAGTCTTATGTTCATTCATAAAGAAATAAGCAATAATCCTGCTGTTGTCTGTATAATGGAAAGAACTGAGGTCCTTTGGTGGAATCCAGGAACATCCATCCAGACTCTATGTGAAAGAATCAGGTAAAATTTCAGGCCTGGGCATTATTTTTTTTTTTCCTTTGTTTTACTGTAATAATGGCTGCATTGGAGGTATAACTCAACCTGTTTATTCCAATTGTGAAAGCTTATGTTACGCTGGAACATGCACAATGGATGGAAGAGGAAGTTCTTTATAGAAAATTTGCCTAAATATCTTCAGGATGAGGACACTATGCTCTAAGAGGACTAATTTTTGAATGTAATGAAGCTGGCTGGCCTGTCACTGTGTTATGGAGCATAACGTTCTCTCTAATGAGAAATAACTGATACATTCAAAAACCTCCTTTATGCCATGGAAATAAATAATACAATAAAAGGAACTAAATGAAAAAGGAAAATATATGTAATTTAAATAATCTGTTTAAAATAAGGTAATATCTTTGATGCAACAAGGAACTGAGCAGTAATAGGAAAATTAGCCTATTTTTCTATGAAATGACAAAGCTATTTTTCTGTCTTGAAAGGAAAAGGGACATTTGGGTTAGCATCAGGAGAGACAGGATTCTTCCACATCTCGAACTGGGGTTAAACAGGAAGATGCTGTACTGGACACTTCCAAGAGATTATTTATTCCAAGTTTAGATACATATTTTACACTGGAGCTGAAGAGAGATCTATTTCTCTCCATTAGCTACAGGGGCAATTTAAGAATATTAAACTTCTAAATAGGACTTCCTCCTTTCTTTTCCATGTGCTGCAACAGTTAGTTAAAAAAGATAAATATTGTCTGGAACAAGAAGAGGGAAATCCTGAATGGCCTGATGGTTTAGAGAGCTCAGAGCTGTTGGCTCCAGCTTAATTAACCCAGGTTAATTACTCTATCCCACCGGTTGCAGTACTTTTCCAGGTTATGTGGATCCTTCCACAGGTTTGTGCCACAACTGCAGTTTTGTCCTACTGAATTCTGGGTGAATGATCTGATAGTAGTATTCCCCATTTTCTATTATTTATGATGATGTCTAAATCTTTAAATCTATCCCGGCAAAACAAACAAACAAACAAAATATTTTAAAAAAACTCACCATGGAATACTTTTTTCCCCTTTTGAAGTGTTTGTAAGAATTTGCCAAATTCAATCTATGTCCTCAGATAGTTTTCGTTGTCTTGGATTTGTAATTTTTAGAAAATAAAAAAAATCAATGAAGCCCAGCTCTATTAGGTTAATTTTGTTAGTGGGAAAAAAAAAAACCCACATCAGTGCCATTCCACAATTTCAGGATATAATATTTATCATATATATTTCTGCAGATGTTCGGAGATATGTCTTTTAGCTTAGGTGTCAAGTGTCCAAAAAGACGGGCTGGTATTGCCTGTCAGGTGGCAAGTGACCACCTTCCTCAATGCTACACAACAGGGCTCCTAAGCTTGAATCTTTGAGAGACACTGAAACTCCTGCAAACTGCAGCCCCATGGATCAAATACGCAATACATACTCATCCTCCCAGACTAAAATGCTTCCAACCATGTAAAACAAATATGTAAAGAAACAGCAAATTGTGTTTCTTTGGATATCATAAATCTAGCAATTCTCCATTAATATTAAAAAGTAGTTTCCTGCCAAACGATACTTGAAAATGCTGTCAAGGCTTTACACTCCTAGACTGTATTTGTATTTTTATTTACATGTGTAGATGTTATTAAAGAAAATAACCCAGAAAATTCATAAGGCTTTTTTTTTCTACATTCCGTTATGAACAGTATGAATTGCCAAAATATAAAAGTAATATTAGATCACGGACCTTAGACACATATGGTTGCTGTCAGACGTTTCCAGAAAAAAAAAAAAAAAAAAAAGAAAAAAAGAAATAGTTTCATTAAATTTCAGCGGCCTGATTCTGCTCTTATCAAAGTCAGGATAACTTTTTCATTTACATCATAAGGAATTACATTGATGGCGTCCATCAATTTTACTCTAGATTTAAATATACTTATATATATATTCTGAATGTTTTTCTGAGCTAAGAAGTCTATAGAACAGTCCAATCAACTGACATTCATTTAATGCAGAAATACCTCCATGTCAAAGGCTACTATTGCAAGGAACATCTGTCTGGAAGTAGGTAGAATAGTCTCTGCTTCTCTTTTCAGGATCTACGTTATTTTCATTTGGAAATGTTTTCAAAAAATTGTTTTTTCTAAACATTTTTGTTCTTAAGGAATTTGAATACTTCGTAGAAAATTTTTCTGTTTGGAGCACCCAGGTTTCCATTGGAACAGATCTAAAATGTGCATGGAAGAAAAATAGAAAGCCTGTAGAAAAAATAATCCAGTGGGGAAAAATAATGCCACTTATTTCAACCCCTGTAAAACGTGTTCTCACTGTTATTCTTGCTTATTTGCCATTTACATTAGTTTAGGAACAGTTAGGGATAAAAATATTTTGTCTTCTGAGTGTGCCAGCGCTGTCCAAGCAGCACGTACAGCTTTTCAGCAGATAGTGCGGCTCCGTTAATAGAACCATAGAATCACAAAATCATTTAGGTTGGAAAAGGCCCTTAAGATCATCAAGTCCAGTAGGATACATTTGGTCCTGCAGTCCCCTTTAGGATGTGAACAGCTACACTGCGTTTAATTCCAGTGCTAGTTTTGACGTGTCTTCTTTGTGGCACATTGTACAAACTAGACTCACTCCTAGATGGAGGAAATTACTGGATCTGCCAGGGTTTCTAGCCCCGGCAACTGTACTGCATTGGTTATTGTGTCAGACTCAAGAGGCAGACAAACTGCCAAGTTAGGAGAGTGGTGGTGAAATCCTGGCCTGGGAGGTCAAGGAAAAGCTCTCATGGACTTCATTTGCCTTAGACATTTAGCCCATGTCTTCTGGGTTTTTCTAGTCTATTTAGATCAGTGCTAAATCTGCAACATAGATAAATTTAAAAATTATACTTCAAGGAATAGAAAAAAATAGCCAAGGTCTTGAACTTTATTTAAGGTTAATATACAGATGTGGTTTACAGAAGTCGAGTTAAAATCTGCTATGTCACTGATCTGAGTAACTCTTCCAAGTTCTGCTTTGGTTTGTACTGACATGGTTGACGGCTACTGAAGCCTATTCCCTCCATAAGAACTTGATCCAAATGCAGCTGAATCTAGAAAAAAAATGCCCTCAAAAATTCTACTCATCTTTGGGTCAGAGAAGACCAAAAAACATAGGTGATGTGTGTGCTATGAAGTGAAATAGTCCCAGAAAACATCCCCAGGCCTTGAAGCTCCACTGCTGACAGTAAATTATTAGAGTGGTTTTGGCTCAGGAGAGATAGCAACGATCCCCGGACCAGGAATCATTTGCAACATGCATTTTGTGTGGGGCCACACAGTGTTTTGGGGTCCAAGAACTCATAATGTATGTGGCCAAACATCACGAGACTCAACCAGGCCGAGTGCGAGGTCCTGCACATGGGTCAGGTCAATCCCAGTCACAAATACAGGCTGAGCAGAGGACGAATGGAGAGCAGCCCTGAGGAGAAAGGCTTGGGGGTGTTGGTGGATGAGCTCAACATGAGCCAGCAATGTGTGCTGGCAGCCCAGAAACCCCCCCGCACCCTGGGCTGCATCCCCAGCAGCGTGGCCAGCAGGGAGAGGGGGGGGATTCTGCCCCTCTGCTCCGCTCTGGGGAGACCCCCCCCAGTGCTGCCTCCAGCTCTGGGGCCTCAGCACAGGAGAGACATGGAGCTGTTGGAGCGGGGCCAGAGGAGGCCACGGAGATGCTGGGAGGGCTGGAGCCCCTCTGCTGTGAGGACAGGCTGAGAGAGTTGGGGGGGTTCAGCCTGGAGAAGAGAAGGCTCCAGGGAGACCTGAAGGGGCTACCGGAAAGCTGAGGAAGGACTCTTGGACAGGGAGTGGGGCAATAGGACGAGGGGTAACAGTTTTAATTGAAAGATGATAGATTTAGATGAGATATTAGGAAGGAATTTTTCACTGTGAGGGTGGTGAGACCCTGGCCCAAGTTGCCCAGAGAAGCTGTGGATACCCCATCCCTGGAGGGGTTCAAGGCCAGGCTGGATGGGGATTTGAGCAATGTGTTCTGGTGGGAGGTGTCCCTGCCTATGGCAGGGGGGTGGAACTGGATGTTCTTTAAGGTACGATCCCAGCTGTAACCGTTCTATGTTTCTATGATCATGAATTGGCTTCAGGGACAGTGAACGGCCAGGGCATATATAATTTACCATTAGATATATCACCAAGATTGTGATATCCAGGAGGAGGAGGGCAAGGGTGATCTGAGTATTTCCATTGGTCTTGTATGATTTCAAAGAAAAAAGTAAAGTTTCAAATCCTTGTATCAGATTTACAAAATATGAGGAAAGTGAACTAATGGTAAAACTTCTGCTGTTCAGGAAGTTTGAGATCCAGAACAGAAGACGGAGACTTTCATAAAAGTTTAAAAATTATTTGAGTAATGAAATAGAAACATTATTAATCAGTTTTGACAGGTAAGAAACTGCAGTATAGAGAGATTAAATCCAGGATTTTATATTTTATTTATGTATACAGATATGTATATATACATATATAAATTTATATATGGGAGCTCCTGCTGTTATAGAGGACTCAATGTAACTGGGCGAGTTTCTAAAGAGCACAGTATGCTGAAAACATGGCCTTAAGCATCACAATAAAAGCTGAGTGCTGTTGATGGCAATAGGAAAACATGAAAATGTTCCATTTGAAATGTCTTCTTGTTGAAAAATGTTTCTTAAATTGGAGTATTTTTTTGAGGAAATGTTTCTTATGAGAAAAATGGTTTACATTTTTGGCAACTGAAAATTGGCCAGAATTCAAATTTTTTTTTTTCCTAACTGTTGGCTTTCTGACAAAATTTTAAATACTTTCCAAGGCAAGGCTCTCTGAAAATGCAGAAGCTCAAGTTTTTCTCTAAATGCTATTTTAGAATAAAACACCTTTTCTGCCTTCTGAATACTTGGCTTTTAGGAAGGTACCAAGGAAGTTGATGAGTTTGTTTGTTTTAACACCTTATTGAAAAGGTGATGAACACTTCAAGACCCATATTTAAATTATATGCCCAGGGTGCCCTAGAAAACAGTGGCAAAACCAAGAATCAGGCTCAGCTCTTTGGAGCAGAAGGTCAACACCTTTCTCTTGGTAAGTACCATCTGCCTGTCCCTTAATGCAGAAGTTCTCCTGCAATTTCCCATGGATGTATTATGGAGTAGAAAAACAGGAATAACAATTTGTGTTCTTCTGTTGCCTAACACAAGAGCTCAGAGCACCTTTGGAGGGGAATTTCCATACATGCCATCAGTGAATGCCCATTTTTACCAACCAGGAGAGAAGACTCCGTTCTGGTAGTATTTCTTTTGCTTTGCTTTCAGTCTGCAAGAGATTCAGGCAGCTAATTTTGGGTTGGAGCAGGGGGAGAGCAAGAAAAAGAAGGGATAACGGCACTCCTATATTTTCCCCTGTATAGCATCGCTTATTAAAATCCTGTTGTCCTGACCATTGTTGTTGCCATTGAAGTCTGGTTTATTTACTTGAAAATCTGATTTGTTTCATTTTATTACTGTGTTTGCGAAGTAACTGATATCAGATTCTGCAGGAAAGAGCTGCCATTTACCAGCAGGCTGTGATGGCTCTGACGCGGTCTGCAGGACCGGCTCCGAGGCTTGCTCTGCCCTGGGGGCTCTTGCAGAAATAAGATTACTGGCAATAACTGCTTCAACTGCTTTGAATAACAGACACAACTCAGAGAGCATAAAATTAGCATAAACACAGCATCAGTGTGTTCCCTCGGTGGATACGAGACAGGCAGGATATGGAAAATTGACTGAAATGGGGTCAGGCGCTGCTGAAATCAGAAACGTAGGAAGCATTGCTGAGCGGAGAGGTAGCATTGCTGCTAATAAATAAATAAATAAAATGATAACTATGAAGTTTTAATGATAACACATTCAGAGGGGTGATATTAAAAATGCAGTGCTGGTGTCAGAACACCCTAAATGTTGCCTTACCAGGCAAATTACTCTTCACCATCCTTTGGCTTTCTACTCCTGATTGGGTGGAGGGAGGGGGAAGAAATAACAATTATAACAGCAATAACAACAATTTCCTGTAGCAAATTTCCTGGTATGTTTTTTGTTGGTTTTTTTTTGAGGGGGTGGGGAAAGAGAAAAGGCAGAGGGAGGGTACATGGTGATAATTTGAGAAGGATGCCCTAGATCTGTTAATGAGTGGTAGCAAGTATTTTGCAGCACTACTATCTCTTTATATTTATCAAATATTAAAATGGGAGATGCTTACTGACACGTTCAATAAAGAAGTACATTAAGAGGGAAAGGCGCAGCAGCTCTGATTTTGCAGTTTTAATAATGAGATGTTGCAGATACCGCTTGCAACAGATTTACCTGTGGAGCTCTGGATATTCAAACCCTCAGACCTGTTCATACAGAGGCGGCTCGAACTAGCGCATCCTTAAAATCAGAAGTTTCTCAGAAACCCAAAGTACTGAAAAAGACCCATAATGAGAGTGTTTATCTCATAACCAGCATGAGATTTGGGATATTGTTTTCAAAGCAGCCTCCCCTCCTTTGAAGAAGAGATGTCAGAAGAGGGTAACCCACGTTGGTGGAGCATAGGTTGTTTTCATTCAAGGAAGAAAACATTTATGACTCGGCTCCTGCTTCCCACTGTTGGGAGTTTGTCCTTCAGATGAAATGGGGACTCTATCAAAGTCTCAGGATCAAAGCCCTTTATTAAGCCAACTTACAAAGCAGAGCCTGGAACCCACTTTCAGGAAAGCACTTTAACACATAGGTACTTCAGGCTAATAAAATATTTCATGTTTCAATCATATTTACCCAATGAAGAAGAAAACAAAATTTAAACAAAAAATCCTAAAAGTCATCAAAGATGGTTTGGGAAGGTTGTTTATCTTCCTTTCTCTTTTTCTCCTTTCCTTTGCTTTTTCTCTTTCTCCACCTTTGCTCTCTCAGTCCCTCGCTCACACAGAGGCTTTTTCAAGGCCTTGGTAGGGAAAGATGGAGTGTCATCACATTTTAATTTTTGCCTGAAAAATAATCTGTTGAAGGTCAGAAATGTTACATGAGGTTTCCACAGCCACAAGAGGCACAGAGGTTGAAGGGAAACACCCAGAAGTGGGCAACTTTAGTTAACCACCTTCGAGACAGTTAACTGTGAAGAAAAATAAAGAAGGAAGAGTCTGGATAAGAGCAAAGCATGGCATACAACAACTTTTTGACTGAGGTCTGCAGTCATAAGGAAGTGAGATAGAGGGCAAGATGTGGAGTCAGTTTTAACATTCTTGCCATCAATATTTTATTTTTTATTATTATTATTTTCATGTCCTTTATAAAATTTCCTGAATTGAAATAGGGGCAGAAAAGTATCCGAGAGAAACAGGACTGCTAGCCTAGCCAGCAGTTGCCTTAAAAAAAAAAATAAAAAGCCTGCTATTGTGAGATTTCAAGGCCAACAAAATTTACGAGCAAGCTTTGGATCTGAAATGAAACTCTTGACAGTGTGCCCTTGTCTATAAAAATAAGCGCTAATGACCCTCTGTCCCTCCCTGGTAGATGCAGAGGAAAGGGCAAGTTTAAAAAGGCCCGGGAAACTATGCTGCTTTCTCACCCTTAAAGGTGGTCCTTTCAGGTCAGAAGGAAGACACGTGGTTGTGGAGCATGGGTATAGCATGCCTGGGGACAAATAAAAGACTTTGTTCTCCCCAAGGCATCAATCCAGCATCTCTCACCAGCACCACATTCGTTAAACAAATAAGCAGATGAATGTACCATAAGAACATGTGAGGAAAAACAAATCAGACTTCTTAAATGTCTTGGAGTCCAGCCATGATTTTACTATAGAAAAAAACTTAATTCCAATCCCCTTCTCACAAAGGACCTTTTTCTCTCTTTCTATCGGGGTTAACCAGCATTTAATTGATTTATTCAGCAATATAATTGATTCTGATGACAGTGGCAGGACTAAGCCCTCAAAGACTGTAGCTTACTGGCATGCAGGCTATCATGGTCCTCATTCATTTAGCTTAACTGCGGCTCCTGTGTTAGATGCATAGTTGCCCTAGGCTTCCTCTGTAATCAGTGGAAAAAGAGAGGCTTCTGTGGAGAGTGGTGCACATTTAGCCTGGGCTAAATTGCTATCTGACAGCACTTTTCTCAGGGACTATAACTGGAATCTAGGATCACTATGTGGGATACTAGTCAAGCACCTAAAGTTTACTAGTAGAAATGCAGCCTTAGTGGCCAAAACTGTCTCATTGTCTCTTGCTACTTCCCCCTCTCCACTTGATGCTCTTTTGTACCAAATGTAGCAAAAGCTTTGCAAATCAGACAATTTTGTGGGGTTTTTTTTGATGATGCATGACTTCACATAACAGAATCGTGCTCAAATACAAAGGCTTGCAGGTTTTATCATCATCCTCATCTTCAATGCATTGACTTCTCGTGTATAAAACCAGATGAAAATTAGACCTCAACTGAGATGACCAAAAAGATGATGAAAGTGGAATCACCCATTTTCAAAAATGAGTGATGTAAATGCAGAAGCTCACCTCTCTGTGCTTCCTTTGGCCCATCTTTCACCAGTGTTAGTCATTTTTACATATACTCTTTCCTTATTCTTAAAGAAAATAAATACACAGCTTAAACGAGATTTTAATTTTTCACTGAAAGATATATTTTACTGGAAATACCATATAATAAACTTCAGTTCTCTATTACTAACCAGCTTAGAGGAAATGTAGCATTTGCTAGTCTCCAGCCCTCTAAATATGATCTAATTTTTATTTGGGACGACACAAATAAGGCTAAGAAACAAGATGAAATTGATTTAAAAAATCACTAAGAATATACATTTCATAAGTATCATGAGACTTTCAGAAACATTTTTAGAAGCTGTTAATGTTGCTATCTGAAATCCATTAGAATTGAGTAAGAAAACAATTCTGATTCAGATAAGACTGACTAACCATGCTTAATTTTGGATTATTAATTCATACACCAAGATGCCAGTCCTAGAGAGACTTATTTGCATGACTTTTCAGCTCTCTTGACCCAAAATATATACTTTTCATGGCATTAAGGCCACATGCAATTTTTTTTCTAAGGCTAGAAACTTAATTTACAGATTTTTTAATCCCCACATTTCTGGGTGTTTAAAGGAATAGTTGAGCTTTTCAGAAGTGTTTAAAAACTTTTCACTTAAACTGCATTTCTGAAAAAAAAAAAAAATGCTTTTACTTGGGAAATACCATAGGAAAAAGAAATTAATTAACCTATCAGTCTTCTGAATGTTATGCTGGATACGAATGAAGAAAATAGAAATATTTTCTAGTTCATAGGAATGTCGGGATGCTAAATAGGGTCGTTAACAAATACAAAACATGTTGAGATCCTCACAAATAAGTTCCGGAAGGTAAAGTTTCATTATGATGTCTCAGTTCCATGTAATGCCTAATTTCCACTAACCTGGTTAATTCACACAAATGTCTGCTAATCTTTCTTCATATAGTTTTTCCTATTGAAAACAACACCAGCCCACAGCACAGAGGCTTGTAATCAGGTGGCACTTGGCCGAGATGCCCAAATCAACACCTTACTTATTATTCTCACTCCTACTGCTATCATAACTGTCAAGCTCTTAGTAACACCTATGTCTGGGAGAGATCAACAGCTTTGGGTACATGCTGTTATACTGCCTGCTTTTATTGGATTTATGGCTGTATTAGGTAGGCAATGAGTCATGAGCCATCACAACCATTCAATTTTTAATTTAGTTTCTAGAGCCAAAGTCCATAGCAATATAAGCCATCTATTCCATGTTTAGAAATCAAGTATAAGCAGGGAGAGGCAAGATTCTGCTAAGTGAGCTGTAGCACAGACACAAATGAAACAGTTACTTCCATTATTTAAGAAATGTTGAACACCCAACAAAACAAGGACATCAACAAAACCAACAGGAACCGAATGTAGCCCAACATCATAAAGTGAGAGAAAGTAGCATTAGTTTATCCATTATTCTACTGAACCTCTGTTTTACTGTATTTTGTCCCAAATATATATATTCTTTTCCATAATATATAGATTATGCTCCTTTTCCATGCAACAGATGGTATGTCCCAGTGCAAATTTCCCAAAGTTCTCATTTCTGATCCTTCCTATAACATCATTGCTAACATTTCCAGTAACTTCAATAACCAACATTTGCCTGAATTTATTCCATTGCCTATTTATTACAGGCATCTAGAGATGTTGGAACAGGGATGAAAACACAGAGACACTGTGTTATGAGGTTTAGCAAACAAGCTCAGGAGCTCTTATGACAACACCTTTAAAGCTACTCTAACGGTGCCAGGAGCATCTTATTTAATGGCATTTTCGATACAGATCAAATAGGGTAGCTATTAAAAAGAAAAACAGTTCAAATAATGTTTTAACTGGACGTAGTTGGAAGAGCAAAGAGAAACTCTTGATTTCTGAAGCTGTTTTTTCTGCTTCAATAATACTTTTATGGGTGCACCATAGTCAGCAATCAAGATTCCTCCCAACTTCTTGTCGAGGAGAGAAGGCTGAACCTGAATTCAACCTGAATTCACACTCTTGGAGTTCCACCAGGAGCTTTAAGGTAAAAAGAAACAGTTAAGTCACAAACAGTATCATCAGGTGGGTTTCATCTGCCCACAGGTATGTTTCTGCAATCAGACATCTGTGTGACTGTAGCTGTATCCCAACCGCCTTGAGAGTCAACGGAGAAAAGGAAGAGCTTGCATTTCCTTCTGCACTAAGGTACTTCTAAAATACACCAGATGAACCACACTTATTTTTCTGCACTGAGTATGATCACAGCCTTGGCTGCCCCTCTCAGCCATAGCTCCTGCAGTGCAGAGTGACAGGAGGTGAATCCCACTATGGTTTCAGATGCTAACAGGTGTCAGGCTTGAACCGATGCCTCAACCATTAAAATCTGACTTCAAAATATTGCCCTCCTTAAATTCTGGACACATAGATTTCTTTACCTAATTTTAAAACACATAATTGAGGTGTTTAAATTAGGATTTTAATCTCTGGGGTTTCTTCTAAAATCAATAATGAGAAGTAAGGGTACTTGGAGAGGATGACTGATCCCTTTTTAAAATATGTATCCGAGACAGGTTAGACAAACTGCTCTCAGAAAGTGCCTCTTTCTGTCTATTGACCATAAAGGGTTGTTGGAGAAGAAATTTGGTCTGACCTCTTGATTTTGAACACAGATATTGTGGTTCAACCCCAGCCAGCAACTAGGACCATGCAGTATCTCAGCTGAAACCAGGACAACAGACTAAAACTAGCCAAGTTTAATGCCTTCATTCACTTCAGTGGGGATAATTTGGGTTTGAATACCTTTAGTTCTTCTACCATCACTGCAATGTTCTACCTTTTGTGGAAAAACAAGAAATGAAGCCCGAGGCAAGCACACCAATCACTGCCTTCTGTGCTTTGAAATTGAAGGTGGTAACTGTCAGGATGTCCAGATATTGATCAAGTAAATTAAAACAGAACAAAGTTAAGTAATTTTTTGTTGTTCTTTTCATTAACTTTCTTGCTAAATTTCCTGGCTCTGTGCAAGTTTGCTGAGATCTGAACGGGTTCTTTCTATATGCAAAGAGATTGACTCCTGCTGAGTCTCTTACATATTTTATTATTTATTTTCTAGTAATTAGTCTGAACCACTGACTCAAACAGAACTAGCCAAGTGAAAAAGAAAATATAACAAAGTCCCCCAATATGTTGTCTTTGCCTGGGGCAATAAGCAGCTGACGGCTAATGGGACAGATGATGCTCCTCTTCTCAGTTCATCCATTTAGCTGCTTGTTTAAGACACAAGAATGTCTGTGTGCCTTGACCCACACTTTGGCATTTGAAACTTTCATATGTGTTCTTGGGAAAGCTGGACAGATATTTTTCCTGACCTTTGGTAAACATCAATTTTTCAGCAAAACTTGAAAACTGAAGTATCTCACTTTGGAAATACAGACATGTTACCTTTCAAAATTAGGCTAGATGTCCCTTCCTCTGTTTCTCTGGTGATTACAGGAGTAGCTGCATCTCTGAATACACTGCAAGGTCCTTACCTGAAAAAGTAAAGTGGCAAATGGCAGTCCATCATCAGCAAACGTTGTGGGAGATGCATCACAGAGTTAGAGAGGGAGGAGAGCGCAATCTGAATTTTGTAAGCCATGGTGTCATGCATTAATGAGGCAACACAAATTGATATGGCTTGGGGGAGGGGCAAGGATAGCACTCTGCAACCAGATAATAACCAGACAACAGCAACTACAGTTGCTTCTGGTATCCAATTTCCTCTCCTGAGACAGATGTCAATCACTAGTGATATGAATTGCCTACTGGAGATACCTCTGTCCTCTTTGGGAACCAGCCTAGACCAGATGCCTGAGTTTAACACAGACAAATTTTGATGACATTAACCTGAGTCTTAATCTGTTAGTTCTGTCAAAGTTGGGTAATGATCTTCAATCTGGGGCCATAGACGTCTAGTAATTTAACAGGGTGTAGTTAGTTACTGAGTGAAAAAGCATGGATGCTCCCTTAAGCTCTTGGTTTACCAAAGACTTTACACACTGGAAGAAATTCCACTACTAGTCCTTATCTAAATAGCAGCTAAGTATAACTACTAGAAGGTGGTTTATATTAACAACTTCAAGGCACAGTGCTTCTTAAACACACGTCAGCTGTCCCCGCGGCCCAAGTCATGTGTCCTACCTTTTTTTCCTGCTCCCTGCCCTCTGGTACATGTCAGTGTTGTTCCTGAGGTCAAACTGAGTGAGAATCTGATGTCAGGAATCAACACTGATTTCCACATTGACTGTGTTTATTTGTATTCATTCCCTTGGGGACTTTGAGGTTTTGCCTGTTTTGTTTTCTTCTCTTCTCATTTTCTTCCAAGGAACTTTATGGCTCCCTGTAAGGGAGACAATCCAGCTTTGCTCACTGGCAATGGGAGCTTGGGGACTCCCTGAAAATGTTGGAAACTCTTTGCTTTCCAGAACGTTTGTTTAAGAAAAGTGAGTTTACACAGCTTGCCCTAAGTGCTTGCTACATAAAAGTATTTGCAACTCACAGGTATAAAATGCCTTCTCAGTCTCTATTCCAGAGCTCCAGTACTGTCCTCAGCGTACAAACTCTTATCCCTACAAGGCAGACACTGGCATTAGAAATTCTATTAAAGATCTACAGGAAGTTTTCTCAGCAGTACAATAAAGCATCAGGATCCACAAAATCCATAAAATGATGTAGATATCTCATAATTGTGCCTGCACTACAAGATTCCCTGTTTGTTCCTCTAAACTCCATTGGACAGGAAAGTCTCAGGCCTCAGAGAGGAGATGCTGATGAAAGATCCTTTTATGCCAGAAAAATTTGTAGCTGGACAACTGGTCTCCTTTTAAAATGAATGAGATCAATAAATCAAAAGGAAATGGTGAAATGTCGGACTCTAGTAGGAGGGACATGCAGTGACTAATTACTTCATTTAAGTCAAATTCTGTTATGTCTATATTATAGATCATAGAATCGTAGGATCATAGAATGGTTTGGGTTGGAAGGGACCTTTAAAGCTCATCTATTTCCAACCCCCTGCCCTGGCCAGGGAAACCTCCCGCTAGACCAGGTTGCTCAAAGCCCCGTCCAACCTGGTCTTGAACATCTCCAGTTATGGGGCTTCCACAGCTTCCCTGGGCAGCCTGGGCCAGGGTCTCACCACCCTCACACTAAAGAATTTCTTCCTAATATCTCATCTAAGTCTCCCTTCTTTCAGTTTAAAACCGTTACCCCTCGTCCTATTGATACAGGCTCTAGTAAAATGTTTCTCTCCATCTCTCCATCATTTTCAGGAGCTTCACTAGCTGTATGCCTGTCTAACTTAAAGATGCTGCATTTTCAGAGTGGGTGTCTACAGCAAATCTTGAAAAAGTCAACCAGTCTTGAGAGTGACCCCAGTTGGGTAGGTAAAACTGGAAACACCTGAAATCAACAGAAAAGTATGAAAAAATCTGCTTCTAGACTACCCCCACAATAAAACCTGATCTCTTAAGAAAAATGGGAAGAAGGAAAGGAGGTTTTATGCTCCATGAATTCTTTTTGTCTGCTTGAGAGAGAGATAAAAGGAGGGGATTTAATGATTTGGTTCTGATTGGAAAACTGTGCCGCTCTTCCTCAGATGTTCCTGTCCTCCTCCAATCTATTTTCTCGGTTCTCTTCCTCTTCCTCATGAGGTATACAACAAGCAAATGACTTAGAAAACAGTGAGCTCCTTAATCACTAAACTCAATGATCCCTGTCCCCATCCCTGCCTTCCTCCCTTTCTCCTTCCGCAATTTCACTGCCCATCACTTTCCCCAGCCACACAGACCAGACCAAACTCCCAACTTTCTCTTTTATTCCCACAGCTTTGCCAACTCTGACTCTCATACACATTTTTGTTTTGCAGTGCTCCTGGGACACAGCTTTTGGTTTGGGGTTTTTTTTTTCCTGCCTCCTTTTCTTGTTTTTCTGTGTAAGCTGAACTGCTGAAGACACAACAAAGTCATCAGATTTTGGAAGATCATCACCCACAATCACCTTTCTACCTGTAAACAGCAGGTTGGAGCTACCTGGCCAGAACAGGCTCTTACTTTTGCTGATGTATTCAATGTACTGTAACTGCTGCCACCAACAGGACGTTCAACAAAAATGAGACATTTTTCCACACACTGCTTTAACAGCTAGGTCTCAGAAAGAGATAATGAATAGATAAGAAGAATTTACATTCTAATGTCAGTTTATTTGCTGTAGGAAGGTCCCTTCTGTACAATCTCTCTCACAACTCTCCCTCCATATGACTTAAGCAGAACATGCTGCTTTCTTCTCATCCAGATTGCAAGAGGCATCTGAAACCTGTATATTTTAAATATGGCCATTTTATACAAAGCACAAAGGAAAATAAGGATGCTCAAGAAAGGAGTAATAAAGAAAATGCAAGAAATGCATTCACCTGATTCACTGATGACCTAAAATCACTATTTTTAGTGAAGTTCAGCAGTAAAATCTGTTTCTCAGTGGCAAAAAAAAAAAGTCTGTTTTGTGCCTGCGAGTCCTTCTGCAAGAGCTACTGCATGATTATTGATTTTCTGAAACTGGTTGCCTCAAAGTAAGAATGCTATCATGAGCTCACAAGTTGCAGTACTGTGTTAGTACAAAATGCTGAACATTGTTTTTCACATGCTTTAGGATTTTTATGGGCCAGTGTCTAAGTTTATCCCAAAAAGTTTAAATAGCTTAGTTTTCTCAAAAAGAATCCATTTCTTTATATCCTGAGAAAAATTAAGCCAAAAACTTTTTCCACTATTAAAATAAGATGCAAAAGGACACGGGATTTTCCAAAGTTGTTATTCATTACCTCTAAAAAAAAAAGAAAAAAAAAAGTAAAAAAAAAAAAGTTCAAGAAATCAGGAAGAAATGTAATTGAAATAAAAATATGGACTTAATTGAAACTTTGTATACAAAGAAAATGATCCAGTCTATGTACTGCTTGTTTGGAGAATGTATCCAAACTCTCCCTTGCGGTAGTAAAAATCAGAGAATCAGAGTATTGCAACTTTTACAAGTTGGTTTAATTTCTTTCTTTCCTTCTTTCTTTTTTTTGTTGGTTTTTTTTACAGATACTTGTGTCACTACATTTAGTGCAATGTAAGCTAAACTGAAGAGTTCCAGTTTGACTTTGACTGGTTTGCAGGGTTCCAATTAGCCCCAGATATATTGAAATTCAAAGACCTTCAGAGTAGGGTGAAGGCATGTTTATTTTCATTTTGGAAGGAATGCTTCCCATAAAAATAGCTATAATCTAAATTGCTATTCCATGTTGTCATTTAATTTTGTGGATGGGAATTTAGCATGGGAATTAGAAATCTTGTAGTTCATTTCTTATGTTGTTGGGATTAAGGAAATTATTGTGAAGGCAGGCAGGATGAGGGCATAGAGCACAACAGATAATCTGAAATGATTCTCTATTTAATTCTGGAATAACAGTGCTCACACAAGGCACTATTGTGGAGTTGCCATTGGACTGGAGCCTATTTCATTTGGTTTCCATATAAAGGGAAATTGCTCCCAACTCCCTCAGGCAGCTTTGCAGATCTGCTCAGGGATACTGAGGAAAATTAATCTGAATTAATTTTTGAAGTGGATTAGTTCAACTAAATTAAAATGCTGTGTGGACTCCCTCATTCAGAATTAAAGGGGCTTTAATTCAGTTTTGCTTCATTCAGTTTAACATTGGGTGAAGCAAGACAGAGTTTAGGTTCCCTTAGAATTATGTCCAACTGAAAGCAATTTAAATTCCCAACTTTAATTAATTTGGAGTTATTTTGCTGACTGTGCCTGCATAAACAATAATGTAATGTCCACGAAAGACAGAACAAGGGATACAAAGATCACTGTTGGCAGATGAGACGTGGATAACATCGTGGATTCCTTTCCTACTCCAGTTTCTCTCAGCCTCTGCTCAGGAGGACATCTCAGCCCCATTGTACATTCAGTCTCAGGCTCTCTTCTCAGCCTGCCTAATGTAAGGATTATAAAATGTGAAAGTGTGAAATGGACTCATTTTCCAAGCCTTTTTTATTCAGTGAAAGGATAGTTACAGCTTCCAAGTCACTAGTGACGTGCACTGTATTTGTAGTGTTGGCTTTCTATCCTATTACAATTCTCCAGAGCCTTCTGCTCGTCTCACCTCTTCAAATGAATCATTATAATAAAAATTATCGACTATTTTAAGCATAGAAGGCAGCTACTCACCAGGAGTGGGAGGAGTAAAAGAGAAAACCAAGACCTTATTCAAATACTTTGGGAATGCAAACGGGTCTATTTTCTCATGGGCAAATTCCCCCCTTTCATAGATGTGAAAGACCATGTTCGTACTGATGGTGGGGTATTGCTGATACACATCAACAAGAAAATAGGGCATATCAACTAAAAAAACCCTGACTCACATTAAATCAATTAAAGGTATTCTCCATCTGGTTCTACCCAAGGGGTTTGTACTGATTTAACTAAATTGGTTTCTAAACTGATTTAGCTAAATTGGTGCATAAACTGTGTGTAGAACAGCCAGAAGTAAGTACAAAAGAGTCTAAGTAAGTCAAACAAATCCAAGTGAGCATAAGAGGCACAGGGAAAGAGCTGGGGAAGAGACAAAGTGGCAGCATAACCTTTAGGGGTTATATGGAGTGTTTCTGGGCATGGCTGTAGATCTGACAAAGATGTCAACATCTGTCTCTGCCCACACTGACTGTTGACCTCAAAGCACTGGGATATGCAGAATGGAGCCTGGACGTTGAAGCTCTCTGCTGCACTTGGAGCTTCAGTGAAGCAGTGCTGACCTACAGAAAACAAGCCCAGAGGGTGGCAGAAGTGTATAAATGGCTATATTTAGGAAGATTGGTTAAAAGATGTAAAACTGCAGACGTCAGGTGCAACAGGGAAGAGGTGAAGACAAGAACTGTGCAGGGTTGAACTTTGGTGCCAGGAGATGGTATCATGGCTACAACTATTCCTAGACAAAGTTCAGATCCTAGAACTGCTGTTGATTCTTCTTAACTGGTGGTGAAGAAATAATTTCATGCACTTATCTCAGTGCATCTGCGGTGGCCGTCACCATGGTGGTACTGGAACTACTGTCAGTGCAGCTTTGACAAGTGAACTGGACCCCTTCCTAGCCAATTCCTGGATGTATTTTGGGAGTTAGCATGAGCTGTGGACCATTCCCAGTGGACAGTTTGGGTATGATCACCTTATTCTGGAAGGTAAAAATGTTTAATTACAGAGTCACAACCAGAAAATGCCAGATGGTTTCAGAGCAGAGTGTGTCCTGAAAATGTTTAATTTACTAGTACAGACATGGCCTTTGTGCCTCAGTTCTCCAACTCTAAAATGTATTATTGTTTTGTATGTGTTTTGTGTACTTGTGTATAGCTCAGGGAATAGGAGGTGGGATAGTGAATTGTAGCTATCAGGAATGCTAAAGACTTATTAATATTAATTTTGGCTCCCTGTTCTGTCTTGCACCAAGGGAAGAACCAATCACAGATCATATTCTTCTGAATGAGTTTTTATAGGGTGTTATTCACCACACTTGAGTTAAGCAAGAGATGAAGAAGTTATCAGCATCACGTATCATTAACTCCCAGAACTGCTTCACCAAACCACCCTTGGGTTTTGAATTGGTATTACTCTTGCAATAAGTGCCAGCATTCTCTCCCTCTTTTTGCGTCTTTACTAATTATAATCTCCCTGGGCACATGCCAGGGTTTTTCATACAATTTCTGGACAACACTGAGAACTTTATCAGCATTTATGATGATGGGAAAGAGAGGAATTATACACAGTATGAAACTTCCTGATGCTTCTGGATGTTTGGAGGTGGCATTCACATGACCCATACTGTTTCTTTTTTGTTCAGGCCTCATACATCCTCTGGTTGGCACATTGCAAATGCCCATGAACATATTTGGGTGTCTCTACTTGCCGTGCAAGTCAGCTTCCTTCCATCTACTGCTGTACTGGACACACACAGTGAGAAGTCCATTCAAAAATGACCACAGATGAAAGCACTCACCATCTGGACTTTCAGCTGCTTCCTAGAGCTGGCAGGTAACCAAAGTTTCTCAGGTGACTTAACGTGCGTCTGAAAGGTGCTGAGATATAAAGTGACTGAGCTCACATGTGGACCTATAGCAGCTAGAACCGACATGAGTTTGTCAGCACTCAGACAGAGAGGATAAATTCTTAACTGTACTGGTTTTGGCTGGGATAGAGTTAATTGCCTTCATAGTAGCTCATGTGGTGTTATGCTTTTGATTTGGGACCAAAGCAATGTTGGTAACACACGGATGTTTTAGTTATTCCTGATTAGTGCTTACACAGCATCTAGGCCTTTTCTGCCTTTCAGACTGCCCTGCCAGCGAGTAGGCTGGGGGTGCAAGAGAAGTTGGTAGGGGACACAGCTGGGACAGCTGAGCCCAACTGACCAAAGAGATATTCCGTACCATATGATGTCATGCTCTGCAATAAAAGCTGGGGGAAGAAGAAGGAAAGGTGGGGGATGTTCAGAGTTATGGTGTTTGTCTTTTCAAGTAACCGTTATGCGTGATGGACCCCTGCTTTCCTGGACATGGCTAAATATCTGCCTGCTGATGGGAAGTAGAGAATGAACTCATTATTTTGCTTTGCTTGCAAGCACTACCTTTGCTTTTGACTGTCTGTATCTCAGCCCACAAGTTTTTTCACTTGTACTCACCCCACTGAAGGTGAGTGAGCGAGCAGCTGTGTGAGGCTTAGCTGCCTACCAGGGTTCATTCAAAACATTAACTCAAGCTGTCAACTCCCTCTCTTAGCAGTGCTAGGTCCTAGTTCAACCTTCAGGCCATGAAGGCTTCATTAAGGTATTACTACTGAGGTATGAGTTACTGTGGAATCTTCTTCAGTCTTTCTTACCTCCCTTCTGCCACATCAATAAAATATATGAGCAACTAAAAGAACAAATTGTGGAGGGTCCATGGTCCAAGTGTTCTCCTCTTACTTGTCTTCTCCCTCAGGAATAACTCCCCTGGGCAGCCTCAAACATCTGATAATAACTAACGGCTATAGTCAGCTGGTGAAAAGCATGCCTAAGAGACAAGCCAATTGCCCTGCAAATACCTCTTCCAACTTTATTTTTTAGGGGGTTTTAGCACACCAGTTTCAGTAAAATAGTTAAGCTGTAAAATTAGAGATGTCTTTAATGACCAGTGAAGCACACAGATTCTGAGTTGTATTTGTATGCTAACTTGCATGAGTATTTCTATGCTAACCTGCAGGTACATGAGTCCCTGCACACTCCTGAATGTGAATTTGTACATATATGAATTGTCTCCAGATGTAGTTTCAGCAGGATATGGACAAAATCTTCAGCCTTATTAGGTTTAGTTTAAATAAAAATTTCCTGCTTGTTATGTTTCTGCTGCCACCTAAAGTAAGTACAATCAGCTCAGGAAGCTCAGGAGTAAAGAATTTTGGCAACCAACTTCTTAATAAACTTTCGCCCTTACTCAGTTGGAGTTCATGGCTGGGAGTCAGGACATCTTGGTTTTTATCTCAGTTCTACTCTGGATTTATTAGGCATGATTCAGATCCAGGTACACAAATCTAAGTGAAGGTATCCAAAATTAACAGAAGGGTGTAAGTGTTCCTTAAGTCCTGTGTCTTGTCTGCCAGGGCCATGAAGACAAGTCTTGGACATTTTAAATGGCACAAAGTTTCTATATAAGTATCTACACAAGTAGCTGAATCCCCCTGTGATTTCTATGGACTAGAACAGGAGCTTCAATGCATAGTTTACGTCTATACGCATATGCAAGTATTTAAATGCTGGTGTTTGGACCTGGAGCTGCAGCCCGCTTCTTGTGTAATTTTTGGAAAATCAATTAGTCCTTCTGAATCTCTGTTGCCCATTAATAACACACAGATGATATCTCCACAAATGTCTACACACTTTGTCAGGCACTGGATCTGTTTCCTCAGAGCATTGCCCAATAAAGCCTTAGGCAACATGTCTGATATTTTGATGTACGTTTTTTCACGTGTTGTTACTGTGAAAAAAACTAGTGGCCCAGTCCTAGAGCCATGGCTCCATCAAAGCCTGTGCCACCCATACGGAGGATAAGACAGGCTTATACTCAGCAGAGCTTAGGGGCAGAGAAGTAGGGGGCAGACACCATCTGAGGAGTGACCATAACACACATAGCCACTGCCAAGTCTCTTGGAGAGACCTGAAAAGCAGTAACGCTTGGGAAAAACTCACATTAAGTTCCAGCACTGGTTTGTATCACTGCTGTTTTTCCTGGACAGGTTGTATAGTATATAAAGGTGACGATATGCATCATCTATAAGCCAGTGCACTAACGCCTTGTCGCAGCAACAGACCCCCACCAGCAGGAACTCCTTCCAGCCTCCATATCTTTGGCACTGACGGAGGACTCTGCTTTCTGTCAGTGTATTTGTGCAGTGACACATATTCTCTAGTGATTAGATTAACGTTGGCAAAGGCAATATGAAAAACCCACACAGATTACCACTGTCACCCGCAGTAATTACATTTATTCATTTCCATTTAGCCAAGTTTTTACAAGCTGAGCAAGGGGCCAAATAAGCAATAAACACAGAGGCAAGAAATTAAAATGCTGATCCGTTCACTGTGAAAACAATCAAACCATCATCTTTCTTTAGGCAGCTCATTCATCATCCAAGAGGACCACAGTGTGCTGATATGGAGGGCTGGAAATCTAATGTTATTACATGTAAATTCACTAACATGAAATTACTGCCCCTGATGTGATTTTACTAATAAATTAGTTCATTTCTACCTTTTCGCAGGAGACTTTAGGGACCGTGGAGAATTGTACACGAGTCCCGTAATCTTGCCTGCTTTATTTCAAGTGAAGAGGCAGTTTAGTTCCTCCCTCCACCACCATACCCTGCTTCTCGCTGTGGTTCTTGCCTTGGCTCTTTTTCATTAGGGGATAGATAGACAGTCATATTTTTACTGCTTTGGGGCCAGTTTTGTTGCCTTGTGTCCAGGAGAAGCGTAAGAGGATGGAGGTTTCTTGGCTTTGCATTTTACTGTGATGGCACTGATTGGCAGAAGTGAGTATATAGACCTTGCCTTGAAGTATTCTGAGCTGTAAAGTCTATGTAAGTTGAGTTTTAGGAAGCTAAATTTCTTTTTCACACCAAAACCAGTGGGGCAAGAACACCCAGCTCCTAAGCTGATAGCAGAGTCACAGGGTTACAGTGAGTAGGATCAGTCAAAGAAACAGTTTATATATGGAAATAATGAGACAGCTCCATTTTTATACCTTTCAAAATAGTTTTGCACTGCATATCTCCGTTAGGTCAAAGCACCAGCTTTCAAGGTGCATGGCTTCACTGATGGGCAGGGGATGTAAGTGAGGTCAGTGACCATGCATCTATTTGCACATCATGGAGAATCTGGCCCACCAACTTAAATGGGCTTTACAGTTATGCGGAGTTGTAACAGACTCGAAGGCTTTGGCAGAGTTGCTCCTGATTTGCAAAGGTGTAAGAGGAGAGTGAGGTTAGGCTTAATTTCCCATTTTCACCCTATTCAATTTCTTTCTTATAAATTGAGGGGATCTGGGCAACCTGCAGGGGAAACTGTGCTTTATTCTTCCAGATGTGTAGATACCTCTTCAGACTAACTCAGCAGCATAGATATTGCCTATGATTTCCTTCTGCCTCAAAAAGTCGTCTAGAGCTTACTCTTAATTTTGAGATACCTGAGTAATGTAAGCTGAACCTCAACATAGGAAATAAATTTTATTTCTGTGTCAACACTTTGACATAACACATCGTTAACTTGTGCAAGGTAATCACAGCACAAACAGAGTGAGAATATTTCATCCCTATTGCTTTTCATCACTATTGCTAGGACTATGGCCACCGTAAATAACTTCTGACTGAAAAGCTGTTATTTCATTAAGGAAACAACTGAAATTCCCAATAGTCTTTCTACACAATAAGCTGATTATCTGTAAATCAGCCAAACTTGCTGTCAATATGGACAAGCTGTTGACAAGTTTAGTAGTTTGTCTTATCTTGATCGTCTTAAAAATGAAATTATACAGTCAGACGGACCTCAATACATCAGGAATCAGTATCTGAATCAGTAAGATTTACCCACCAGCCTTGTCTGAATGAGGTTGGGATGACAGAAAGGGAGGCAGTGATCAGGGCAAGGGCTGTGCTGAAACAATGGAGCTTGTTTCTGTCCTCACCTGCTTGGAAGCAGAGGGTTGTTCCAACCAGGCCTGTAGACTTTCATCAAAACTGAACTGGCTTGAGAAGAGATTTCAGGCCCACTGCATCCACTTAGCACTGAAGTGGGGCATGAAGTCAAGCAGCAGGTGACAAGACTGATCCATTGCCAATGGAGCTCCTCTGCAGTTGTCGTAGCCAGGGTGACTGAGGCATATTGCCCTCATGTTTCAAAGTCTAGTAGGTGTCTGGGACATCTAAATTGTTATCAGACCAGTCTTCAGAGTAGTCTTGGATTCAAAGTGAAATCCAGGTAAGGGTCTGGAACTGGGTTGAGTGGTATCGACATGCTTTCCCCTTCTCTTGAAAAACTTCAAAAGAGGATCTGCTTCAAGACAAGATTGAATATCCCTAGGTTGAAAACGTCAGCCCCTCTCAGAGAGCAGGGGAGATGTTTAGGTATGTGACAACCTCAGTCTGCACCCAGAGTCCATCAGAGCATTCACTGACTCACCTAAGCAAGCAATACATTTGGCATAGACATCCTAGATGGTCAGTGGGAAGGTATCTTCTGCAAGACACACAGATCTTAGGTTATTGCTGGACTTGTTATGGTTCTCTCTCTTCTCCCAAACTATCTTATCCCTTCTGCCCCATGCTTGCTTCAGCTGCTGGCTTCAATTATTTATATTATTTATGTATATTATACTATATCAAGCTCTAGAGACGTGACTGAGGATGAAGCTTATCTATACTAAACCCAGAATGAGCCAGCCTTGCTCCTAAATGCCTAATCCTCAATCCAGGTAGCTGAGAGAGAGAGCAAGCTTGCAAAAAGCTGTAGTAGATTAAGTCACTCGTTCAACGTCCTATATCTGGTCAGTGGTGAAGCCAACAGTGACTCCTGGCTTTCTGACATCCTGTTCTTTGCCGTATTCATTAGATCACGGCGCTTCGCTGGGAACAATCTCAACATGCACGTCAGCCTGCTTTGGTCCAAAGTGATCAAACATCACTCAATGCCAATCAAGCCTTGTGAGGAATTAAGAGGAGGCTATGTAAAAGTATCGAGAGATACTATGTTTGCTTTTCTTTATCCCTGGGATAAATCCAGGAGCCTCTCCTTTGCTGATTTTGTATTATGCATTTGAAAGTGTTGTTGGAGCAGATCAAAACCCAAGAAAGCGAGAGGGGTATTGTTTTGTGCAAGGGTGTTTTGAGGCCTCGGGTTGCTTATACAGCAAAATAAAGCAGTGCAAGCTTCTTTCTTTTCTTGAAAAGATCCTTTAGGAATTAGTCTGGCAATTCCAGCACCAGAGAAGGGTTCTTCCTTTGCTAATCACCTGGTTTTATTCAGCTCTGAAACTCACTCAGAAGCTCCCTGTGTGTGTATTAACCAAAGGTATAGGATTATGTTTGTTTAATAATATAGTGGTGTCTTGCTGAACAACTGTAATTTCCATGTACTTATTGATCTTAATTTATAATGCCATTAGCTTTCTAAACTGCCATTAACTAATGATGGGCTCTGTAGGCTTAACAGCTCTTTCAAATCAGTTGCTGACAAGTGGGCCCCAGAAGCATTTGTCAAAAGGGTAATGGATCCCTATCAGAGTGGCAATAAATTAGGTTATAGTCTTATCAAATTAAACAATGGATGAAGGAAAATTAGCTATCAATAAAAATCTATAAAGCTGCCCTGATTATTCCCAGTCAATTATATCAATTAGAGATCAAACAGTGAACCCCCTGCAGTACGTTAAATAGAACTAACCGGGGCCAAAGGCGGCCAAATTGTGTTACAAAATGCAACACCACGGGCAGCTGTAGGAGATAATCATTACTGTCATTGACAAAGGAGCTGCTTTATTAGAAAGCTGGATGTTGCCTGCAGGCAGGCTTCTGGCAAGAGGACAAAGGCTCTGCAATGAGGAAGGGGAAAGAGGCTTGAACCTGGCTGCCAGTGTGAGGAGTGTGTTTCTGGCTGATAGCTCCTCCAACTTTTGTCATTTAAAGCAGGCTGGGCTTCATCAGATTCTGCTGAGTCCTCTGAGAAGTGACTTTGTCAGGAGACTCTTTTCACTCCCTCCTTTTGTTTTTTAAAGCTATTCTGTTGATCTTCTTTTCACTAACAATACATGATGCTTTAAAGATGTTAACTTGTTGTAGTGCTATTATCGTCCAGATTGTAACTTTAGGCATGGACTAAAAGGTGGTGCTGAGAGGCAATATCCCAGAATCTAGCATATGAAGTGAGTGTCCTAGAAATTGCCTCAGAGATCTGAGTAGGTTTTCATTTCTCTTTCAGAGAGTTTGTGTCTACTGCGGGAAAAGGGGTCTCCTGCCCCTTTCATATTGGGATACAGATGCCAAGCCAATGCTGCTTCATGAGGTCACTCTCCCAGGACTGTCCTAGGCTGGAGTCATCATTTTGTGTCCATGTTGTTTGCTATTGCAGCTCACACTACACAGAGATTAGAGCTCTTCTCCCCATTGCAGACAGACCACAGGGTACCAGGATTCATGTTTAGATATTTCATTAAGGGGTGTAAAAGATCACCAACATAATTCCCAGAAGCTCCCAAATTCCCCATCTTTTTTCACAATGTCAGCAGTGCACTCCATAGGGCTCTGTGTGAATTTTATCCTCAGGAACCAAAGTCCAGCAAACTGCAGTAGGACTGTACAACTGCTTGTCTTAAACCTTCATGGGATGATGAAGTTGAAGGGAAGTTTGGCTCCAGCTCTTCATGTGTCCCCTGGATGTGTCCATCTCTGTGAGCGAATACATGTGTGTATATGTCCCTGCTCCTAGGAGAACTTCCCCTCAAGCTCACTGCCACTTGAAATCTCAGCTAAGAAATGAGCTGCTACTGCAGACCATCAGCCATGACCTGTCTCCTTCTTTCTTTCTATAGAAAGTTATAGTTTCTTATTGACTTTCTGTAAAGTACTTTATGTCTGATGAGTGGGAAGAACAATTTGTGGATCATTTAACTTCCTATGCTACCTGTGTAGCTGTCTCTAGCTTCACAGTGACTTAGGGTGGTCTTTCTTTGAACTTAGTCTTGAGGCAAGGCTGGCTCCCCAGTACATAGACTCTGACATCAGACTTTGGGCTGCTCCTTGGCCCAAGACAGAAATATTCCTTTCCTGGACCAAGATCTGACCAGCAATATACTTTGTGTTGGTCATTATTGATAGTTGGAACAGCTGAGTAGCAACATTTTTAATTCTTCCTGCAGAAAGGGGAGGATCAGATTTAGAAGAACACAGTCTTCTTTTAAAATTAAAAGCTGTTTTGCTCTCTTCTTCTTTCTTTTCTAAATAGACACAGTCACACAAACACTTTGGTAATGAATACCTCTTCACATAAGAGAAAACAAAGAGACATAAGATGTAGAAACACAAAACCATAGAGTCATAAAATGGTTAGAGCTGGAAGGGACCGTAAAGATCATCCAATTCTAACTCCCCTGCCATGGGCAGGGACACCTCCCACTAGACCAGGTTGCTCAAAGACCCATCCAACCTGGCCTTGAACCCCTCCAGGGATGGGGCATGCACAACTTCCCTGGGCAATCTGTGCCACATGACTGTGATGAGCTGCAAAATGAGGCACCCAAGCTAGGAAATACTGAAAATAAGGCCACCAAAGTTTCTCTAAATCAGCCCATTTGTGATAACACTTCACAGGGCAATCCTTGATACAGCAGTGGTGTTTTAAAAAAATCTTCTGTGAGGCTCCTTGTTATTTCCTCCTTTGAGCGAAGTGATGGTCCAGCAGCATAAAAGTGATGCAGCACAGTTGTGGGTTGTGATTTGAACCTAATGACTGAATTCCTTCCACTATCACTTAGTATGAAATAAAAGCTTTCCTTTGTTCCTGGCTTAAATTTTGTATTTAATCTATGGGAAGCATATCTTTAGGGGTACATGCCTCAAACAATGGACTAAACTCCCAAAGACATCCAAGGTCACCCTAAATTTCACTTTCTTCCATTCAAACCAGTGGTGCAGGTCTCTGCTTTGTGTTCCGTAACACAAACATGTAGGGATGTGCATGTGCACGTGTGTGTAGTATTTTTGAAACATTACAAAACAAAACACACCCCACACTCACTTGTCTTCCAGCAGAAGAGTGTTGAGAGAACAAAAATTGATTGATGTTATTCATATTACACTAAGGAGTACTGGAAGGCTTTCAAATACACTGTGATGAGACCAGACTTGACTAGAATACCTGTAATATTTCTTGCTGAGCAAAGCACTTAGTAAATGGAAGTGAAGATGATGAAATTTGGTCCTAAAGGGATGCCAGGATGTAACTGCTTAGATCCTGCTCAGACTTTTGAATGTGTTTTATTGCATGCCTGAAAGTCACCCCTTTCAAGACACGACATCTCCATCCTTTTTGAAACCAGGCATATGTGTCAGTACTTGCAGGGCTGGGGTGTGACTGCACATTGGTTTGTAGTAAAGCCAGCGAGAAAAGAGGAATGGGTTTCTGTTGGAATATCCCCCTTTGAAATTTCCACTTCAGAAATCCTGGGTTGTTGTGCCATTTTTTTCTGTGGGTAGGTGTCAGTATATAAATAACTATAGGAGTCTCTCTTTTTGTTTTCCAACTGTCATTAAAACAACAAAGATGAGGAAAGCAAAACAGATGTACTTTTCATTCAAATTTTCAGGGTGGAAACATTCTGAAAAGGAGTACCACCAAAAAAAATCTGTCTGTTTCTTTCAAAAAGGTAGATTTTATATAGAAACTATTTTTTAACACCTCAGTAATTTTAAAGAGTAGTTTGGTTTGTTCCATATCCCACGGGAAGGAAATTGTGCACTAAAATTTTTGCAAGGAGATCTAGGTTAAGCAGTGAACACCCCCCTCTCACCCCCCCCTTTTCCTGTTCTGTAAATGGCCAAATAGATGCTCAGGATCATTGCCAGTAACTATGCCAAGACCAAATCGATAATAAATGTTAACTGACAGCATGCAGAGAGACAGCAATTCCAGCCCTGAGCATCTGAAATACAATCAATCATTTTCTTCTTATGAAGGCTTATGTACAAGTTGAAAAATTCACTTGTGATGGTCAGGAAAGCAAGCCATCCAAATCTGGACAGTACTAGAGGATGGAAAGTATGAGCAAAATTATGTTATGGATTACTGTCGTTATTAAGTCTAATCAACAGCTTGGTTCTTGCTACTCATGTAACATGGTCACACAGGGAAGGGGTAAGGGGTGTTAGACGTGTCTTGTGTTTTTCCTCTTAACTAAAAGCCGCTTTCTGGATGTGCTTATCAGTGTCTTCCAAGGAAATTATCATTCCTGAGGTCTTGCTGTGGATATCTAAGCTTCACTGCTAGCTTCACCTATGCAGCCTTACAGAAGTCAGTAGGGTTCCACATTGTAAAAGATTTCATTTCATAGGCAGTAAAGTAGAGCGAATTTGAAGTGGTGGAAGATGACCACCAATGGACTGCCTTCTGGGAATGACCCAGGTCTCTGCTAAACCCCAGTCTGTGCCTGAGCATTTTGGGGGTCATAGCTAGCTGGAGAAAGCATAACAATTTAACAATATAACCAACTGAGGTCTATTGTACAGGAGCATGCTCAGGAACCATTTAGTATCAATGTAGCCAGAGATTCTTCAGCTTATTTCAATGTTTGAAATACAGAAATGCCCTGTAACAAGGTGGGAGTTGGGCATCTCATGCTATTCAACCCCTGAGGTCATTCAGAAAGCCCCTGACAGAAAAGACAACCAGCTCTTCCCTTCCCGAATTTCATTAACACCCACTGATTCTGATTTGTAGGCATCTGACCAACTCAAAACCAGTGCATAACCATGTCAGAATAGCATATGCATAAAGGCAAATGGGGAATTTGGAAGAGTGAAGTGACCAGTGTTCAGGGGCACAGATTACTACTCTCTGCACAGTAAGAGAAAAGTCACGCTTTCCAACCCTTTCCATATTTTCATTTGAGTCCTTGGAGCCAGCTTGCTATATATATATTCCTGAGTAATCCGTTTGACTGCCCTGAAAAAGTTTGGTCTCTCAAATTCTTCCTCTTTGTCTTAGAGATCTGCTCATCCTCATTTCCTGCTCTGACAGTATTAGCCAGAAGACTAATGGGAGGCCAGAAAGCAGCTAATGATGCAAAGTTTCCTGGGGAAAAAAAAAAAAAAAAAGAAAAAAAAAGAAAAAACCCACAACTTTCTAAAACAGCCCAAGGACTGAGAAATTTGGATTCACGTAGGCACTCTCTGTTGCAGAAGCCTGGGTCACTAATCTTGCCTTTTAACAGAGTACCTCTGCAATTTGATTCAGGGCTCCTTTCCGAGCAATGAGATGCAGCATTAGACACCAGACGCGGAGCAAGTGGGGTGGGTGCATGGAGGGGGGGGTAAGGGAAAGAAAGTCATTTAGCATCTGGTGAAATGGATTGTGAACATACAGAAGATGTTACACTGTTAAGACTTCTCTCTGTCTCCCTTTCACTCTCTCTCCTTCTTTTATTAAAGGCCTAGGCAATTTAAAGATGGAGACAGTGTATCCCACTTAATAGCGTTGCTGTTGTTAATCTTCTCACCAGTCAGCTCTCAGCTCTAAGTATCGAACGCACAAAAACCCTCCCCCTGTCACCAGCTGTGGTTAGGGAGTGACTGTCCTCAGGGGCTCCGAGCCTTAAAAATAAATAAATAAAAAAAAAATTCACCACTGAGAAAAGGCAATAACAGGAGTCTGCTGTTGTCTAACCTGCCATATAAATGAAACAATCAAAGAAGACAACAAAGGAAACTCCACTAACATCCAGAGGCAAAACCAGTTTGCTGTAATATATCCTGGCTTGGGGAACTATTTTTAGCCAAACCTCTCTTTTTTTTAACAGGCACACACAATCTCTTTCTAATTTTGATTAAGAGAGGAGAGGAAAAAAAAAAAAAAAACCACAAAACCAAAAACCAACTGAAAGACAGGTAGGGAAGAATGTGAAGAGGCAGCCAGTTACAAGAGGAAGCTGAATTAAAATAAGTCCTTGTGCATGTATAAAGGATAAAAAAAAACCATACTTTGAATGTTTAAATAAAAGCGGGGTCTGATATCTTCACTGTTCGTCTCTCTGAAAAACTCAGTCCTTACTACGATTTAATATTTGTACTGTATGCACATGTAGGTGCTAATGGCCTGAAACCCTGTTGTGCTTGGAGCTGTATTGGTATAAAATAAAAAGATAGTTCTGACCTCGAATTTATATGTATATTTATACATTTATATAAATTTGTTTTATGTATCTAATGTATACAGATGCATGCCTTCACACATATGAGCAAGGGCACAGGAACACACAGAGTGGCATATGTTATGTATTTAAAGCACACATTTCAATCATAATAATGAAACTGAATTTTTTAAAAAAATCTGAGGTTTGGGATGGGGGTTAATTTTGAAATTTCTGTTTCTAAGCTTGGTTCCTGGGCTATTTTCTCATGTAGTTTTGGATCTCCCAGAGCTAAAAAAATACCCAGATATTCCCCATTCACTGTCAAACCCTGAATTGGCAGCACTAGAGAAATGAACCTGTGTAGTAGCTTAAGGCCACAAGAATGATTTATGGCTGGCACCCGTGATCAACACCACACTATCAGGCGATATTCAGAGCACCCAGCTGGTAGGGACAACCCTTTAGTTTTGCCCCACAAATTATTTGCAGTCTCAGGGCTATCTAACACATGTATGAGCATCATCACACCTAACTGTGTTTCTGTATATAACTTTAGAGAAGACATCTGGGTTTGAGGTAGTTGTCTAGACTGCCTTTATAGTCTTTGTAAACAAGTGGCTACTTCTCCGTAAAGTTCTTTCTCCTTCAGACGACCCCTTTTTAAATTAAATAGATGATACCCTTGAAGTGTTACATTTCTGCATATATGATACATGGAGACTTGTTTGGAACAGCTCAACTGTAGACAGATGGACTTCATCCATGATACACTGTCTTTTGGCTACACTTTGGTTCAGTTTCAATAGGTGAGATGATTTGTATCCTCTAGAAAGACTATTCAAGAGCATGCAGATTACAGCACATTCACAGGAGATGTGGTTTGAATAACACTAATCTGAAGTTGACCAGGGTGGTCTCCTCACCAAAGACAAAACCAAGCTTTGTTCATTAATGTCTCATCCTTGAATACAAAGTTCCTGGATCAGAAAGGTTGATGATATCTAATATGCATCCCTGAACTGGCCTCTAATCTCTAGAGGAGAACATGCCTTCACCTGCTGTAAACATTTCCCTCACTGAGCATATGTGCTTTCTGGATTGCCCTTCGGAGGTATCTGACCATCTTCACTGAATGTATGGGGAATATGTACCCCTAAATTGGGCACTCTTGGTCATCCCTTTGGAATCAAAACCTGAAGTTTTATCCGTTTATGCCCTTAGGTCTAGAGGTTGTAGGTTGATACCACGCCATGAGCCAGAGTCATAGCAAACCTACAATATAAATTCCTGTTAACTGGATAACAGCCCCAAGCAAAGCACTAGTTATTAAGGAACCTAAAAAGTAAGTTGGCAGCTTGGAGCCATCAGCCCCTTAAAATCTACCAGTCATCTCCTGGAAATTTATTTAACAGAAATATAACTTTTTTAAAAAATGGTTCCTGTTGTTGCTGGCAGTCTTGGCTGAGAGCCAAAGTGCTACAATGGTTTTCTTGCTGCTGGAAATAAAAATTGCTATCCACACCTGTATCAGTTCTTGGGAGAAATATCCCCTTGTTTTGTGAGAGTATTCTAGAAGGTGACTGCAGATTTCCATAGAAATGCCTTCGTGTCAAAGACACATCCTTTGCAAAGGGTCACTGCTAATGAATAGATCACCATTATTAAAGATGAACCCATTTTTGCCATGCCCAGTGGGTAAATAATGGGAATGCCCTCCCCTCTAATATCTGCTATTAATGTTCTTATAGCCATTTATAATTCAGAAGACTTACATCCATGGCACACTTATTCCTGCTATTAATCATTCATCAGTCTTTGATAAAATCTTGAGAAATCTATCTCTTTACATAAGGAGTTACCAACAGATTGATAAATCAGGTGTGGTGAACGCTAATGCCAAGTTAGCATTCTGTTATTTTTATCCATCCTTTTTCAAATTTTTAAAAACATATTTATTATGACTTCAATGAATGTGTTGTGCTCAAGCCAGAGAAGTGAGAAAATTAAGGCTCTTGAGACTCAATTCTTTAGGAAGGCCAGCAAGCAAACAAAGAAAATGTGGGAAGCAGGGCAAGAAGTATTTTGTTATTGCAAGCTCAATGGGAATAGATGTAAATAATTATGAATGACTGCAAGTGTATTCAGGCTGGTTTTCTATCAGGACACTTGAGGCTGTGTTGGAGTCTTCAGAAGTGGCCATCTCCCATCCTTCTGTTTCGTATCCAGCGACAGGGTTTGGGCGATGTGGTAGCACTAACAAGGTGGGTATGTGATGGAGTCAGGAGCTGGAGCTCACACTTCACTGGTTGTTACCAGATGATTGAGATGTAAAAGTTTACTTTACCAAATGGGTTGGCAAGTCAAAGACGGACCAAAGGGGCGCATCCTTTCGCTGGTTATTGCTACCTAAAGAAATCTACATTTCTGAGCCATAATGGTCCAACAGGCCACCTCATCCAGGTTGATCATTGAGGACTCAAAATCAGCACGTGTTTACTGAATCCTGTACCCGTTTTCCCCCCTTTATCTCTGAGTTGCGTTTAGATTTAAACTCCATTTCTGCAAAACGCTCAACTTCTTGCTGTTAATTTCAAGCCCGGCTGACAGAGCTCAGCTTGGATCTCGTACCCGTCGGGAGCCGATAAGCAGTTTCCACTCACAGATCACACACAGCTGAGTGATGTTCGGAGACCCCCTCGTCCCCCCAGCCCTGCGCCCTGCGAAGTGACATTAGCGCTGGGTAATGATCTGTAAATGTGTCAGAACTGTGCCACCTAGTGACACCGCTGCCTCGTTCCTTTGGTGAAGTCACACTGATCGCACAACAGCAAGCCGTAATATAATTAGCGCTAATTTGGTTTCTCAGTAGCTGGCTGCTGCACAGCTCCCTGCTCAGCCACTCTCTGCTTCTCCAGAAGACTTTTCTCAACGTAATAAGAGCTTCATTAGGGATTTGTTTCCTCCATTTTTGGTTGTATAAGACAATTATATTTTTTTTTGAGGTATTTTTTTTAATGGATTTTCTGCACATCAGAAGGAATCTAAACTGCACAAAGACTTTAGCAGGAAGCAATCTGTTAATGAAATCGGATGGATTTTTTATACCTAACAACTAGAGCTGACTGGCAATTTCTGGACAATTTTTTCCCATTATATAGTACAAATTCCTTAATATAGGAATATTTTGCTTTTGATAAAGTTTCCATTTCCAAAAATTGTTGATTCTAGTTTTCTGATTGCCAGTTCCTCATGGTCTAAAATCCTTTATAGCAGAGTTCCAGGTTTCATTTGGAAATATCCATTAATATAGTGGTGTATATTGTAAAAAAAAGTGAAATTGAAGTAAAGTACTCTGATCCAAACCAGTTTGGGGGAATTATTTTTTCTTATTTTGTTGTTATTGTTCTTGCATTTGTTGAGAATTTCCCCTTTTCTCTGAATGCAGTACAAGAAAAGTTCTGAAAGCTAAATATTTTTCTTGGTTAAGTAAACTGTTCCAAATTAACTTTCTTTATAGCAGTCACTGCTAGCAACATTATTGTGTACTATGTAACCTATCTTGGTTTTGACATGGTGCAGTAGAGAGCTCAGAGAGCAGGAGTCCAATGACATGATCAGACAGCAGATTTAAAACAAACAGAAGGTTGCACCTCTTTTATTTATTTGGTTTGTGGTTTTTGTTTGTTTTTCATAAAACCTAACCACAATGCAGAAGCCATTGCATGGAGATATTGCAGAATCTTAAAGTATAAACCCCAAACAACCCAAAACAAATTCATGAAAGCTAATCACAGAATGATGGAATAATGAATGATCTAGATCAGAAAGGATCTCTGGAAGTCATCTGATCCCATCCTTTGCTCAAAGTAAGGTCAGCACTGCTGTCTTAATATTCCTGTTTTCCTTCAGCATGTGATGTGGATGGTTGATGGTGATAGCTGTGAGGCATTCCCAAATCTTGGTGGTTTCATGCTTTAATGCTTTTTGACCACTACAATGTCCAGTTTCCAAAGGGTCACAATGCAAATGTCAGGAATCATATCCCGTAAAACTCAGCAATACTTTTCTGTATATGATAGCCTAAATGAAAATGTATATTATTAATGAGTTAGAATGTTTCTGTTTAAGTAAGATGTACGCAGCTAAATGCAGACTTCTGCACAGGAGCTGGTCACCCCTGTCACCTTTCATAGTCATTGTAAAGCAATCGGCACTAGTAGAAGTGATTCATCTCAGCTTAGAGTAGATGCCTAAAATAGGTCAGATGAATCACACCTTAGCAGAATCTCTTTCTTTACTGACTATAAATAAAACCTAGGAATGACTTCTTTAAATTGCTCCTATTTGGGATTTTTGGAAAAATTTTGTATTTAAAATTTGCTGAGGTTGAAATTGCAAGAATTGCAATTTCATGTTTCATGCCAAAATACCATGTTTCCCAGCCTTAAAATTCAAATTTCCAAATTTCAGCCTGAAACATTCTCATTAAAAGTATGGTTTATGGTGAAAAAACTACAGGTATATATTTAATTAAAAGGCGGCATTGAGTTTAGCTATATTACTATTAATATTAATGTAACCCATTTGTCTTTTCGCGTTAGTAGCTATTGAACTGTTTTTAGAGAAGATCAGCATTTTTATCACCATTTTAGAGACACGGAAATTGTGGCACAGAGGGATCCCAGAGTCACAAAGATGATTGGAAGGGATGTCTGAAGGTCCAGCCTCTCACCTGAAGCCAACTATCACAAACACTAGACCAGGTTCAGCCAGAGTTTTGTCCAACCAAGTCTTGGGATCCTTCAAGGACGGAGCTTCTATAAACTCTACAGGCCCTAATTCTGGTGCTGCACAACCTCCTGGTGAAAACATTTTCCTGACATCCAGTCTGAACCTTCCAATCTGCGATCCATGGCCATGACTGTCGTTATCTACAGACAACTGAGAAATTTTTTTGTCTGTTGTGTTTGTAGGTACATGTCAAGTCTTTATGGGCTGTTATTAGATTACCTCTGAGACTCATTTTTTACCATACTACACAAGTCTGCAAAAGTCTCCTTGTGAGTCACTTGCTCTAAAACCCTTATGATTTAGTAGCTACCTGTTGGGGCCTCTCCGCTTTCTCTGTGTCCTTGAACTGGGGTCCCAATCTGGACATATTATTCCAGATGTGGCCTCAGAAGCTCCAAGCAGAAGGGGATAAATTCCCCCAGTCTGCTGGATATACTCTTGTGCTGGATACACTCTTGTGCTGGATACACTCCTCTGCAGTGTAGAGATCAGCATATGGTTTGCTGTATTCATGATGACAGGACACTGCCAGCTCATATGTAACCTGGTATGATCTTCACATCATTTTAATTGGAGGCTCCACTCAACCAGTCAGTTCCCATGAGCTTATTCTACCCCAGGTGCATCACTTTGCACTTCTCCTTATTGAACTTCACAAAATTTCTTTTGTCCCAGTCCTTAAATTTCTCATGTTTCCACTGGATTGAAGCACTGTCATTAGCTGTGTCAGCCACTCTCTCTAGCTTAATAACATCTGTAAATTTGTTGAGGGTGCAAAATTTGTCTCAGGTGGAGGCTGCACTTTGGCCAAATTGTTGATGGAGATACTGAGCAATATAAGTCCTAGTATCGACCCTCAGGTTAGTCCGCTTCATATCAGTCTACAACCGTGTGTTAAGGTATTGATTACTAACCCCTTGAACCTGGTGTTTCAGTTATGTTTCAACCCATTCGAGGCTCTGTTTGTTCAGCCTGCGTTTCCTCAACTTCCAAATGAGACACTGTGGGAGAATGTGACAAAAGCTTTATTAGAACAAGTCATATCCTCTGTTCTTTCTTATTCTGCATAACCTATCATTTCATTAAAGAAAGTAATCAAAGTGTTCAAATATTATTTGCCCCGATAAATCACTGTTGACTATTCTGATTACCTTCTTGTCCTTTATACTTTTGGAAATTATTTGGAAGTGCTACATGGCCTTTCTAGAAACTCTAGGCCCTTTCTCCTTCATTCCTTTCTTAAATATGGGAAAAACATTAGCCTTTTTTTTTCAGTCATGAACAACCTCTCTTGATAGCCACAATTTTTCATAATTGATAGACAGCGACCTCACCCAGCCACACCAGCTAACACTTTTAGTATCCTCAGGTGTATCCTATCTGGTTCAGTGGATTTGAGAGCATCGAGGTCCTCTAAGTAGTGCCTTGTCTGTGCCTTCCTCACTCTTGGCTGCCCTTCTTTCTACCAAGATGTGTTGATAAACACAGAGGTGTGGAGCAGTCGTTGTGAAAACTGATTGTCTCCTGCATCCAGCAGTGGACTTGCATTTTCCCTGAACTTCCGTCACTGGTACACCTGTGGATTCCCTCCTTGCTATTCTTCTTGTCTCTTCTGTTTTAGTGCCAGATGGGCTTTGGTCTTTTTCTTTCATCCCTAAGAGCCCAAGTAAAACTTTTATGCTCCTCTCTTATTTCTCTTCCTTATTTTCACTTCATGTATAGTCCCTTTCAACATTTTGGTTCGTCAGGAAGCTCCTTGATTAGCCAAGCAGACTTGCTTGAAATTCTTTCTCTTTCTGCACAAACAGAACATTTATTCCAGAGCTCTTCATTAAGTTTTCTGTAAAAGTATGTCAGCTTTCCACAACATCTCGCTTTTTTTCTGGCCGCTTTCAGGGGAGTCTGCATAGCAGTTTCTACTGACCTAGCCTGCTCTCCAGAAGTCCGCTGTTCTGACTTTGCAACCACTGTCCCAAGCCTTCCCCAAGATCCTGCAGCCTTGCTGCATCCATGCTGTCCAAACTACCATCTGTGGTCATATTCACCACCAGTTCTTCCCTGTCGATGAGCAGCAGGGCTAGCAGAGCACAGACCCTGGCTGTCCTTTCTAGCATTTACATCACAAAATATCTTACCCAAGGCCACCCGGAGACAAGAATAGAATCTAGTATTTTGTTTTCTTTTCAGTCTTAAATGAAAAAGTTCTATAAATATGTGCTAGCAATGAGGAGATTGGAAGTCTCTGAAGACACGTTCCCATCTTTGTGCCTTATTTACTGAAGAAGATGGTTAAAAAGCATCTTATCTTACTTGGGAAAAATAGCTGTACGTTTGCCAAGGTCAGCAAGATGCAAAGAGATTTGCTGAGGGCTATATTCTCCTCTCTGATCCATTCTGCCAATTTCCACTTCATATGCAGCAATCTGTCCACACATGGGCCTCCTAAGGATGTCAGCAAGAATTCCACAACCACAAGAGAAGAGCTGGGCCCTTCAAAAGTTAGTTGCTCAAGTTAGAACTGCCTCAGGGCAACTTTGACTTATGCATTCGGTTCCTTTTGATAAAATTATATGTATTCACAAGCTGCTATTTTGTCTGTCAGGACAGAAAAAGCGTAAATAAAAAGAACATAGGGTCGGAGTGGATTGCTTCGATCGTTGAGTTTAGGTTACCCTTTAACTTAGACAAGCATATCATATCATGCCTTTTATAACTTCTATCAAGTCCCATTTTTAAACTAGCTATATTTGTTGTGTCCTAGTGGTCTTCCTGAAATGCTGTTTCAGGGTTTCATTTCTTTGGTGGTTGAAAACCTAATTTCCAGCCTAAAATGATTTGCTTGTTTGTAAGCAGTTTTTCCTTTGCCAGCTTTGTGTGTTTGTTTAAAAAGCTTTTCTCCCTTCTGTCTGCTTATTCTCTCCTCTCTAAACTTATTCCTCAAAACCTTCTATGTAAAACTAAAACAATCCTGCTCTTCTTGTCTCTTCATATGTGTCAGAGTTTCCATTCTCCTTATTAGCTGTGGTGGCCTCCTTTCCATCTCTTCCAATTTACAGTTTTTTAACTTGGGTGAGCTTGAGTGACCTATGTGAGGCACGTTGCTGTGTGCAGACATATGATGAAGCCTTGTCCTTCTTAAAATATGTTAAAAGTCTTGCTGAGAAACCCACCCTTTCCTAAACCCTTTAAAACCTTTTTTTTTTCTATTTCCAGCTTCATGCTGTTGCTACCCTTTTGCCTTCTCATCAGCACATTCACACTTCTAGTATTGCCTGCTTGCATGCTTTGCACAGCCCTCTTTGTCTTTCTCTGTCTCCTCCTGTCTATTTTTTAACTTTGTTTATCTATTTTAAACAAAGAAAAGCATCTATTTATTTATTTTTAAGGAGAAACCTACAATATGATTAATAATGTAATCACATATTTGAATAAAATAGAATAGAATAGAATAGAATAGAATAGAATAGAATAGAATAGAATTAGAATAATTTAGTTCAGTTGGAAGGGACTTATGATGATCCTCTAGTCCAACTGCAGTTGGACTTGATTTTTATATACTGCAGTCTTGGTTCCCCATGAAATTTGTCTTTGTTCATTGCCAACCTTACTGCCATGTTTGAATTAGATGAGAAATTCTTTGAATATTGCTTTGCTTGAAGACACAGCTATGATTCTGCAAAGATTATAATTACGATATACTGGATAATCCTAAAGTCTGCCTTCTCTGTATTTGTTACTCAACTGTGGCCTAAATTGGACCTTTTAGAGAAGGAGAGAGAAGAAACTGTGATCAGCCAGCATGAGGGTTTCCACTTTTCCCAAAGGAAGCCCCATTCCTGCTATCTCTATAGCTTCTTCTTTTTTCTTCTTTGTCTTTAATGAGCTATTCCTCTTCCCCAGATCTTGCTGCTTTCTCCACACCTGCATCTCTCCGTTTGCATTCCAAACCCCATCTGCTCCTACCTTTCCCCATCTCCTACCCCCATCTCCTACCCCCATGTCCCTGCCTCAATACCTTGACACCACTGCTACCTTCCCTGCACACATACTTTCCTTCCTTGAACTACTGTTGTTTTCTCCTCATCCTCAGCTCCCCAGTTGCCATCTTCTTGTTTTCCCGTTTGTCCAGACTTTGCAGGTTGCTTTCTGCCTCTTCAAGCTTTCTCTCTGTGTCTTTCTTCCCCCTTCAACACCCATGTTTTGTTTTCTCCTGCATCTCTTCTCAAACCTACCCCTTCTTCCACCACCAACTTAATAGTTTAGAGCCCATGTTAACATTTATCCTGATCCTATATATTGCATATATATATAGAAATACATAGTGAATGGTGCTTTCCCTACACAACCTTTCTCACTGCTATGCCTCAGTGGTTGAAAACTAGTGAACTAGAAGTTGTTTGATGCCCTGAAAAGGTTTTTGAGTCTTCCAGATCTTTTTTTCTTTCCAAAGTATCTCTGCTTTGCTACTAAGCTGCTGATATGAGAGCCCAGGGGGATTTCCCTTAAAGGCTCGGCTAGGAAATGCAGAAGCCAAGACATTGATAAAAATGGCACCTCTCCCAACTCACAGAGGGTGGAGAGATGTTTATATGAGCAGCTGTAATTTGGTCAGGGTTCTGGCATTTAACTTCTCACCCTGCTTATCGGAATTGCCAAAGGCTCTTTAGCCAGAAGTGCCAAAGATCTCAGCTAGTGCTGGTTTTTGTTCTTTGGCAGAGCCTGAAGTCTGGACCAAAGTTGGGACCCATTACACTAAACAGCGTTTGAGCAACCTACAGTGAAGGCAAGGCCCTACCATGAGCAGCTTACAGTCCTCTAACACATTAAATCCTTTGCCAACATAACACTGGTAATACAAATGAGTGGTAGAGTCTTCCCAGCAAACGAGGAGGTAAAAGCACTGTCTGAAATCTTTTCATGTCTCTTCTCATGGCTCTTCCACCCATTGGGGTTCAATCAGTGGATATGACAACTCCACAGCCCCAGACAGCACAGCTATGGGTCACACAGGGAATGAAGAGGAACAGGAGGTGCTATTTACATGTCAAAATAACTGATGTGAACATTCCTGTGACTACTTCAAAGGAACATCTCATTATCTTTGTTATTAAATGCTTCTGCGTTGCTAAGAAGGGGGGCAGGTTAATTGGAAAAATTATGTTTAAACTTTATAAACAGTGCAAGCATGAAACCCATCATTTTAATAAATGTTATCATGTCTCCTGGATCTAATAGATCTTAACTGATGCATGCTATCATTAAGTTTAATTTAAGAAAATACCCCTAGAGAGGTTTTTTAAATCAATTGGAGACATGTTCTCAAACAACGTTAGAAATATTTGATTCACCTACATCCTCATCTCTGAACCAGTTTCCTGAGTAAAACAGCAGAGAAGGATATACCACTTTACTATCTCATCTTTCATGCTAAAAGAAATGGAAAATGTTTTTACACAATATATTAAAATATCAAGTCATCCATCAGTGCAATTCAGTCACCTCTGAAGCAGCTGTTTAATAGAGCAGTGCAATGATTCATACAGGGACATGTTAACTAGATCCAAATGAATTATTGCATGAAATTAACCCTTTTCTCTTTCTGAAATGAATAACAAACTAAGCTGGTTTCTCTTACATGCCTCTGCATTACCTAGCCAGACTTTAGGCTATCCCTTTTAACCATTCATTGAGCATTAGGAAATAAGATTGTCCATCTAAGCTGCAAGCACATGGCTCTGGTACCTATTTTGGCTGCTTAGACACTGAGCAGTGAACACCCGACAAAATTAAGTTACCTGAATAGGGTGAAACAGATTTTGAGAAGGGCAACATTCTGAAAATCTCAGGGATCAGATGGGGAAGGGCAGGGATCTTAAGAAACAGAGTTTATGGGATAGTGTTTGCTCTTTGAAGCAACTGTTACAGTGACTTATGGATCTGAAGCCACCAAATAAGTCCAACCACAGGTAGAGCAGAAGCCAAAGAGATTCCACCTTTGAAAGGCAATGAGCTCTGCTGTATGGCAGCATAGAGCAAGTAATATAATGTCAGAAACTCAGCTTGGAGAGATGACCACATTTTAAATACACAGTTTGCTTATTTTTCAGTAATTCCTCTCTGAAGGAAACCACAAATATGTTTAGTCATTTCTGTAAACTTACAGTAAGGCTTTTCATACCTGTCCAACAAACACAGCCAAGGTAAAGGTCAAGGCAAGAAAGCAAATCCATGTTTTAGTACAATGGCTGACACAACTTACAAGAGAACGTTTGACCCGTAAATAAGACAGTTTGTGCTTTGAAATTTCTTTGACAGGTCATCATTTCTTAATGTCTCATTCAGGAGAATGCATCTGCCCCTTGCCATGTGTTATTTTTATTTATGCGTATATGAAAAGAAGAAATTCTACATGAACTTGCACTGCTTCATCTTCTCTCTTTCCTGCTGTCCTGTTTAATCCAAAAATAAGGGAGAGCTGTTCTCCAGGGTTGGGATATGATGGTGCTGACAGAACTCTTCCAGGGCAATATGTCTGATGTGCCTGACCCCAAAGTCCAGAAAACTACTTCACCCATCCAGAAATCAGGAATGAATGACTGGTGAGAAGGTGAGAAGGGTATCCCAGCTCTTCCCTATCATGGAAATCATCCACTGCCATCTTCCAAGGTGGACAGGTCCCAAAATTGTGCAACTGCTTTCTTTCCGCGCCCCTGGCAAGAGAATAGTCTTTGTGTGCTGCAACTGCACATAGAGCTGTGTGTGGTACATGGGATTGGCAACGGCATCAGTAAATTCTATCAGAACAACCCGATCACTATCTGTGATTGGTTTTTTATCCACGTTTGGGAAAAAACAGTATTTACCTGTCTAAACTTCAATCTCAACATGACCTACATAAGCAGAAAATTTGGGGTTTTTTTCTGTAATCAAAATTTCAGTTAGCTTTTTAGAAAGAAGAATAAGATGTTCTTTGAGTGATTTATAAAGAAAGGGGAAAAATATCTAGCTAATGCTTTAATTGCATGACTGAAACTTTCCAAAAATCACAGTCATGGGTTAGGTAATAATACAGGAAAGCAAAAAGTCTCAGCTAATGTTTTGACATATGCTTTATTCTCTGTGAATATAAAGACATTACTGTTCCCAGTGAGACCTACATTTACTCCTGACTACTGGACATTAAAAAAAGAAAGATTAAGAAGTCAAAGTTGCTGTTCATATCGATTCTTCTGAGCCATGTGCACTAGGGCAAAGGACCACATATGCAGCTGCTGTTACTTGTATAAACAGATGCAGAGCAAAATCCAAGATCACCCTCCTTGAAAGAAGGCCTTGAGGATGGCAGGTAGAATGCAATATCTTGAAGCTCAAGCATTCTTATGAATCAGGCCTCAAAAAGCATGAGGTTATATTAGCAAACATGATCCTTAATAAAGGAGTACATTCTGGGTTCATTTTATTTGCCTTCTGGTTTCTGAGCCTCTAAGGTATCCCATATAAAAATTATGTCCTCAATATTTTATTTGCAAATGAAAAAGCCAAACAATTTATTCTTATAAAATATGACTGAGCTTCTGTCATGTTTTGGAGAGGAAGATTTTGAAAGATATCAAGTATGTATAGCTAAAATCTGGAAAGGAATCAGAGCTGCTAAGACCAGTATCTAATTGCCATATGAGATTACTTCCGGGTTCTCTTTAGCATGTAAATTAAGTATGAATATAAATGTATGAATGTATATTAACTATGAATGCATATTAAATATGAAGAAATGCATATTATGTGATGCTTAAGTAAAAATAAAAATGAAAAATAAAATAAAATAAAATAAAATAAAATAAAATAAAATAAAAAAATAAACACAAGACTCAAATTCTTTGATAAGGAAATATTGTAGAAGAGCATCTGAATGCTCTGAAGTTAGAGAGCTTTGGGTGATAATTTTGAAAAGTTCAGAGGACCCATCCACATCTCTCCATGTAGCTGATGAAACAGGGATTTTTACTGCTCTGAAAGTCAAAACTGAATTGTCTAAAATCAGAAACATTAGTTGTTTCTTAGTTGTCACTGTTGAAAGTTCAGTCTTGACAACTGACATACCCAACCTGTTGTGTGGATACAAGAAAAATAGCTCCAACTGGTTTTAAATTCTCAAAAACATTCCCTCCATGAGATTCTTTATTCACTCTATATAGTCAGGGAATAATAGAGATTTTGAGATACCTCTTCATGTATAATAGTATCTTTACTCCACAGTGTTTATCCTATTAATGTAACTATTACTGGAGTAATAGTGCCGCTTCACTTAGAAGCAGATAAAGTAACTTTGCCATTGCATAAAGGAAGGAGTGCTCTAATCTGGCCAGTTCTGGCATCTGTGCTGAAATCTGTTTGAGATGACTTTTATTCCTCTCTGTGACCTTGCTGTGTGTGAAAATATCACCCATCTGAATTCATGCTGTATCAACCTTCCACCACATGCCATGCCCTGGGAACATGATGCGCCATAACCCTTTCATAATACATGGGCAAAGGCTGAGCTGGTTCCGTGGCAAGGATTGACATTTAAAACACAACAGAAATGAAAACAAACAAGTGGACATAAGCCAAAAAATACCGGCTTTTCAGCTTTGGTCTATTGTTTTTGTTGGTTTGATTTCTTTAGCATAAGTCTGAGTGCTCACAGTAGGATGCTGAGTGAAGAGTTGGGCTGAGCTCTTGAGAGCTCAGTGGAAGCAGAGACAGGGACATCTGTCCAGGGTTGCTTCGTCACCTCATTAAGGTGCTTTTGATAACCAGAGAAAGCAATTTTCATACAGGTTTATTTCCGTTCCAGAAATGTCATTATGCCACAAGGGGGTAGGGGTGTTCTGTTTAAAACCTTGCAATGTATTCCTATAGACCCAGCCTTTCAATGAAAACAGTGTTGAGTATTATAAGAAGCAACACAGATTGAATCTGCACAGACATTTTCTATACCATCTGCATTTCAACTATTGCTTTCCTTATAATTAACATCTGTTCATAGATATCAATCTGAGCAGCAAGGATGAAATTATTTAAGAATCATCTATCTTTCAGCCTAGTGTGTTCCTGGGGATGGTTCTGGAGATGGAGAATGGGCTACCCCCAGGAAAGAGGATTTGGTTACAAGGAGCACCTTTCATTAATCTAAACAGATTGCCAAAGGCTTGGCAGCACCAAAATGGACACAACTGGATCTCATCAGAGAAAGTGGCCCTCAAGCATACAAAAATTAAATCGCATTGGTGGGGTTGGTGGTGTGTGTGCACTCACTTCTTCATTGAAAAAAACTGACCAATACATGCAGATAAAAGGCTGCAGGTGACCCCTGAAGATGTATATTCCAGAGGACAATGCAAGCATGTTTTCCTCTCAAGTGACATATTCTAGAGCTTAAATTAATGATTTAACTTTTTTATTTTGTTTCACTCCAATATTAGTCTGCCAGAGACCTGGCAACTTTGTGGTAGGAGAGGATGTGACACCTGGATATAGAAAGAATGCGTCTCCTAAACTGCTTACACTGTGCAGGAGGCATGGCCAGAGAACATGTATTTGGAGCAAAATGGAAAAACGCAGCTGAGACGTTGGGTAAATCTTTTCAAAATTCTCAGAATTGCTGCTCGTTGACATGTGTTATTACAGGGTTAATAGGATCCACCTGCAGCCAGCTTGCTGCTCCTCATTTCTCCTGGCAAACAAATGGTTGAAAGCCTTCAGCCTTCTTTCAGTGAGACACAGAGCAAAACTCCTCCAGTCCTTTTCAGCCAACAGTGTCAAAAACATTTTGCCAGCCCTAATAGATCATGCTTATATCATAAGAACAGAATAGATTTGTCTTTTTGCATATCTTTTATTAGAAATACTGAGTCATCAGCCTCCAAATTGTCTTACTTTGCTACACTTTCCATAGCCACTTCTTTCAGTCATAAGGGAAAAGCAAACTTAATTTTTTGCAAGCTTAAGTGAAACAGTTGAATATTCTACCCTTCAAAGTGTCTCTTGTTTCTACTTTTTTTTAAAAAAAAAGCAAAATGAGAAAAATGCCATCAACACTAATGTGGTCAGAGCTTTTTCCTGGTTTCTTTCCTTTCAATTTTACTTGACCATTGAAACCAAAACATTTTTCATCTTTCAAAGGGAATGGCACTTATTTTCCTTTTCTGCAAGTTGTCCATAAACATGCATAACCTCACCTGCCTCTGCTGAGAGAGAGATTAATCTTGTCCTATTGCAATGAGCATAGACTGGGGCAAAGAAAGGATGAGAGTGTCTTTAGCAGGAGTAGGAAAGGAGCCATGGTCGGACCAATCTGCTTTTTTTAGTTGTCATTTTTCTCTGTCTGAGCTGGCTTCCTTGCTCAGAGCCATTCCCACTCTTTAGTCTGCCTGGTACGTGGGCCACAAGCAGCAGGATGGGTCAGGTCGGGCTTTGTAGTCTTGAAATCTTTATACTATTCAATCCATATCACCTAATCCCCGTCACCTGCAGATCTTTGAGTCTGCTTCCCCAAAAATTGTCCTAACGTGAGTAATGGCATGAGAAGGATGGGACACCAACTGCCTTTCATCTTTCTCCTGTTGGGCTATCGGAGAGTTCAGTCTATGGAATATGGGCCTTTCACTGGAGAAATGCTTGGGAGATGGCTTCGGTCCCAAGAAAGTGTTTCTGCGTGACACTGAAAGGGAATAAAACAACCTTAAGGGTTCATAAATAAATCAATCTTTTCCAGAAATTGTTTTAGACACCATCTTTTCTTTTAATCTTTCTCAGATTGTAAAAATTCAGTAAGGAAATTCACAGAAAAGGAAACACTTCAATTTTGAAGTGGCTCTGTTGTACATTTGTATTGGAGAAAATCAATGGCTTTTTGACAATGTTGATGCTGTTTAGTTAATATACCAGACAGAAATTTTAGGTGTTAACCATCTTTTTCTTCTCTTTAAATTTGAGACCAAATTAGAGAAATATTATTTTAAGTGGGAATGTCTTCTCCTCTGTGCAAATTTGTCAACATTTCACTGCCCAGATGCAATGACTGAGCAAAGAAATTAAAAGTGGAGATAAATCTTAGGAAGAAGCATGAAAACCGAGTATCCAAAGTATTAAACAGAAACTGGTGAGAAGAATTTTTTAATGAAATTTAAAAGAAAAAAGTTTGCAAGTACCTCTTTAGCTAAAGAAAAAAAGTCTTTTCACATATTTTGATGGCATTTGCTGGAGGGAAAATGTGAGGGAGAAGAATAAGACAGAGCATTGCCCATTTCTCCCCATAAAAATTGTCTGGTATACAGACCCTTCAGCCAGAGCGGACACAATTTTGTCCTGAAAATTAAAAAAAAAAAAAAGAAAAAAAAAAAAAAAAGAAGAAAAAAAAAGACAGGAAAAAAAAAAGATAAAAATAAGGAAAAAGAAAAAAAAAGATCAACAACTTCCAGCTATGCTTCAGGAGGAATTTCATATGGAGCTAACTAAGGAAAATCGGCGTCTCAAAGCTCCTTTGGTCCCGTAAACGAGAGGGGTAATAAGTGACAGATCCAGTGGGGTGAAGGCAGCGAGGGAGCAGGACGGGTGCTTGGGCAAGGCAGGTGCTGCAGTCACTCTCCTCTCTGCCAGGAAACGCAGGAAGAATGCATGACCAATTCGGTTTCAGAGCAGAATACTCTCTTTAATGGACAGAAAACACTAACCTTTTATTTTTCCTCTTCCTCTCTCTCTTTTTTTTTCCTTCTTTTTTTTTTTTTTTCTTTTCCCCTCAATTTTAACCCTTTCAAAGGACAAAGGACAAAGCTCACATCTCTGTTGCAACCTATTTTTACCCTGCCAATAGCTTCTGTGTTACCTAGATTCCTGGACAAATGCACTGTTGTGTGAAAACAAAATAAACATCCTGAGAGGGTCGTATTATCTGAGTGAGATGAAACCAGGGTAAAACATACAAAATACTCCAGTGTTATCTAAGTACCTGGCTTTTTTGCTTGCTGTAAAAATTGTACAGCTCTGACAAGCGCCGCTGGTATTTAATGTTTTGACTACGGGGGGATCTCAAATTAGGAGCATCTTCTACAAAAAAAAGGGAAATTCTGAAGTGGTCCAACACTATGCGAAAAGCTGGCTTAAGTAAGCAGATTTTGACATGACACTTCACTTAGGATCTGCTGAAAGCAAGGGCCAAAGCTGCTTGGTGCAGGATCAAACCTGGAAGTGGCTTAGATCAACTAAATAATTTGGTTGTCATCAATCATAGCCACCATCAGCTACTTTTCTTCCTCAGGATTTTGTCTGTGTCGGTGTCTGTGCCTGTGAATACATGTACTTTTTCCAAAAGGCATACGGGTTAGAGCTTACTTGTAGATAATACAAAGGAGATGCAACCACAGTGTAAAAGCACAGCGACAACACCACCTTATACATATCCTTACACACATGCTATAGGCAAGGCACACTAACCACACACCCCTATCACACACACAGATAGCACAAATTAAAGGATTTATTTCCCAGCTTGACTGTTTGTTCCCAAATACAATTCAGACTTAAAGGTTCTGAATATGCAACATGCTATAATACCATCATACAATAATTTTTTTCCCTGTGATAAACCTGTATCAATCCTGCTAAAGTTAATGGGGATGAAATCTTTGCTCTTCTGAAAAAAAGGAGGCTCCCCCAAAATCCAACAGATGCACACTGAAACTTATCCTCCCGCCTACAGCTTGCTCAGAGTTTTCCAATAGCTGAAGTAAAACAGCATTTAAAAAAAAAAAAATCACTGCAAAAAAAAGAAGATTAATTTTACGACTCAGTAGTTTGAATTATAGCCTATGACAAAACCAAGATATTTCAAACACAGGACAGAAGTATGACTTTACTGGGATTTATTTTTTGAAAGCCCTTGAATCATACAGACTCCTGTTTTTCGAGCTTTGGATGCTACAGCAATAGAAAAGAAAAAAAGTATTTTTCTGTTTGCATGTGCACAAGTGCATTCACATGGGTGCCTGTGCATGTGCACGTATAATATAAATTATACACCTTTTGTTAAGTGTATCTGTATATATGCATATGCATAGACATATGTATATTTTTATATATAGTGTAATGCACAGTCTTTAGGATTTATAAAAAATCAGTGGTTTGTATCCATGCTTTAAAATAAACTGTTTTGATTTCCCATATTAAAAAAGAAAAAAAAAAGACACTAATGAAATTAAAGGTTGTTTAAATCAGGGACAATTAAAAAGTACACATTTCTTTTCCTAGAGTATGCAATTGTATTCAATGTTTGCAGCGCAAGGCCTGCCTGTAGGAAAAATAATGTAATGGGTTTTGTGATTTGATACTAAAAGCATAACAAAATCCTACAGCTGTAGCCTCATTTTTCTCCACACTCAAACTGCTCACTTTTTTAAATTGCATATTTTGTACAGTTAAGAAAAAAAATCCAATTCTTTGTCTAGGAGAACCAATTTCCAACATAATAGGTAATTGCATATAATTACAGGAATTGTAGAAAGTGAAACAAAGAAACAAAAGAACAGTGATTGTGGTGGTGTTTTGTGATTGAGATTAAATTGACAGCTGATATTTTTCAACTTTTACATTTTTTATCCCTCTGTTACAAGAAAATGCATGTAACTTTTCCACATTTTGTGAAACAGAGCCTTTATATGCAAAAGATGCAATCCTCACTGGCACAAGGGACAACATTTTTAAAGGTAATGAGATGTCTAAAGATAGAAATCAGAGAACTAATAGGATTTTCAAAAGTACCTCAGTGTCTAACTTCCAATTTTGAGTGCCTGAATATCTTGGAAAAAAATTCTGTCTGGAGCTTCCAAAAAATTTTAGCCACATTTAACCACTCTTCAATCCCCCTTTAGAAAACTGAATAGTGGAAAGATACCGCTACGCAAACACCTTCATAATTTGTTGGTTTTCCCATGAGTTTAGCAAAATCAGGGCAACAACTTCGAAGTCATGTAGAAAACATCTTAGATCTCTTCAAACTATTTGGTCTTGCATTGATGCAGGGTTTTGACATATGACCAGGCTTGCTGTGTCCAAATAAATTCCCTTTTTTTTTTGGCTAAATGGCAGGAACTGAAAGAACGTGTGCTACTTCATCATCATCTAACCATGCTTTGCCTCGTTCCTCCAACAGGTTATGTTCAGGTAGGACACAGGTCTCTGCCAAGCTGCTGCTCTATGTCTAAGGATGAAGATACACTCTTCCTGATGCCCTGGATTTGGATATATGCCTTAATTTTGGGTGTCTTAGTTGGCCACATTAAAGGGAAACTTAAAAACTCATAGGAGACTAAGTGGAGAGAGATGAGGCACCAACATGGACTCCATGGTGAATGATGCTTTGGTACAATACTGAAAGACATGTGGGATGAATTCAGGCATGCCTTCCTCTGCATCCTCCACAGCAAGCCTCAAAAGAGAGTTTTGAGGGCAAATCCACTTGTTTTTCAGATGAAGACAAAAACTCCTGCAACACCAAGCTCAAATGGTTTGTCATAGTGTCACGAAACTTCCCACCAACTTTGGAAGCAAGTTAAAGTAATCCAAATGAGAGGAAGTCAGGAATTATTGAGGAAATGTTTTTCATTTTTATTATTATTGTAAAATGCCAATGACTCAAAGTGGAGTTATTCCTGGGAAGATTGCTTCCAACATGCTCGCCTCTCCCACTGCAATTTGCAAAACCCCCAAAAATGTTCAAGATACACAGTTCTGAGGCTTCTAAAATGAAAAACAAAACAAAACAAAACAAAACAACAAAAAAAAAACCAACAAAAAAAACAACTCCCTTTTACTTGAAGTGACTTTTTTTTTTTTGCTTGGAGTTTAAGTTGATACTAATTTCAACAAAAGTCAGGATGACAGAAATAGAAGAAAGAAAGAAAGAGAGAGAAAGAGGGAGAAAGAAAAAGAGAAGAAAGAAGAAAGAAAGAGGAAGGAAGAAAGGAAGAGAGAAAGCAAGAAAGAGAGAAGAGGAAGGAAAGAAGGAAGAGAGAGAGAAAGAGAGAAAGAAAAAGGAAGGAAGGAAGGAAGGAAGGAAGGAAGGAAGGAAGGAAGGAAGGAAGGAAGGAAGGAAGGAAGGAAAGAAAACTTTTTCCCAAGTGATTTGGTTATCCACGAGTAGTGCCAGGACAGAGGTGGACATCTGAGAGGAGCAGGTCTGTGCTTGCTGATGGAGTACCTGATGCCTCAGCCTGGGAAAGCAAGGCAGGTAATTAAAGGAACAAAAGGAACCACAACTTCCTCCCCTGATGCCCAAAGAGTGGCTGTCCCAGCCTAAGGGATCAACATTTCCCCAGGACAAGTTAGAATTTTTCTCAAGTCAGCAAAACCTCATCTTAAACCAATTCTTCCTCATCAGTCTTGCCCTTTGATATAAGGGGACTTTTTGGGGAACACAAAGGGCGTCGCCTGGTGAACCATCTACACCCTTAGAGGTGAATTTTCATGGCCCAGAGCTCCAGCAGCTCTGTTTTAGCGTGGCTTCTGCTCCCTCCTCCTGCCCCACTCAGTGCACTAATCCTATCCAGAGATCTGACTAGGGGGGTGCCCTTCATGATCCAAAGCCCACTTGCAATAGCAACGATTAAAATGACTTTATCTTGCCTTAAATAATCTCACATGGCTTCTGACAATTCGTCTCTGTTTTCATTGTTCAAATCCATAATATCGGGCTGGAGCAACTCCTCAACAAAGCTGCTCTTTCCTGACCCCTTGACTTCTTGGGCAAGGAATATAATGACCTCCATTGATTCAGCTGCTGGTAGCGAGAGTGAAGGGGAAGAGGTTTCCCGTTTCTTCCCCAGTGAGGCTTCTAGGTTGGTGGAATTGTTAAAGGATTTTCTTTTCTGTCCAAGAGAGTCTTATGCTGGTGCCAGGGTTGTGTGCAGGAATAAAAACAAGGAACAGAGACAAGTAATTTAGATGAGGGAAAGATTTGCTCCGTTCAGGATGTCCGTCTATTCTGAGACAGATATAGCTAGAATGAATCTCAGTTTGTAGAATGGCTATAACAAATACAGAGCATAGGGGGAAAGTGAAGCACAGGCAGAATAAAAACATCCATTGCCTTTGCAGTTCAGTCTGGTAACTCAAGGTTTCTGCTGGGAATTAAAGAGAGGTGGAGATGGCCTCTGAGACCTTTAATGACAGAGCTAGAAGAACAGGCACCCACTATTCAGGCCGTGTTGTAGGGGTTTGGGATATTGCCCTATGTGGAGCCCTTGACAAAAAGGTCTCTGCATTGAGGAAACTCTCTAGAAGATAGAGAAGCTGTTCCATCTGTGCTGTTAGCCTCTAGGTTACACCACCAGCAGCAAACTTAGACGGCGTCTATCAGTATTTGTACCTTAACAACACCCTTTGGAAGCATAACCCACACCCAGGTAACAAAATGTACTTGGTAGAAACAGAGAAGGGAAGAAAGATTAATAAAACATGACTACTGGAGGAGCTGGTTGCAGTCTTACTTTATGTGATTTCACAGTTAAAAATAAAAACACATTAAAGCTGGTGATGTATTTTTATAGCCTTTTCAAGGAACTCTCATACAGACTGAATGAAATAAAGGAACCTTGCTATAAATACAAAGCAGGAGTACAGCTTTTTTTTTTTTTTTTTTTTTTTTTTTTTTTTTTTTTCTTTTTTATTGTTACGTCTGTATAGTACTACTTTTTGGGTATACTTAAGAATACCTGAGAGGATCAAAAAGCTTCTACAGCCTCCTCAAATATTTAGTAAAGCGTAACTGGAAAGGATTTCTTCTCACTTTACTATTTTTTTTTCATTAATTTGTTTCCTGTTGAGTAGTGTTCACACATTCTGTAGTACAGTTTTGCAAGGGTATCTCTCACAGGTTTCCTTATTACCCCATGGTGTAACCAATATGCACCGCTAACCTGCTCTCCCTCAAGTAACTGCAGAACCGTGGGCCAGATGGTAGTCCCCATTGCACTGGGGTAAGTCCACACTGGCTTTCCTCTAGATTTACACTGGTTTAAGGAAGATCATATCATGTGTCCCCTCAAACTAGAGATATAAAAGTCCTGTGAAAGGACCTGAAGACACCACCTCAGCAGAGCACTAATGCTCACTAATGTTTAGTTTCTAAAACCTGAGTCCAAGTGCACATCTTAGAAATAGGGTCTTATTCTACATGGCGATCTGCAGGCTAAGGCTTGTTCATTTAACTATTTCGCTGCTCATCCATCTATCTCATCTTTTAAAAACATTTTACGTGAAGATTTAACATCTCTGAGCTACCCTTCCCTTTCCTTTGGAAGTTTTCACCTTGCAAGGGAACTAGAGAACAACCACAGTCTGCAGGAAAAGCATACTTTAATTTAACTCACTCTATTTTTGAAATGCAGGTATTTAAAATGTTTCTAGCAGAGGAGACTGGACAGGTAATCAGATTCTCAGTGTGTAGTGTAAAAATACAGTTAGAGAGGCATACATAGGAGGAAAAGAGATCGAACAACATATGCCAGGTATCTGTCTTTTGTGTGTACTCCACCATATGCAGAAGGGAAAGAACCTTTGGGATCACAGGAGAAAAACTGGACAAAGTTAGACCTGATGAGTATTTATTATTAGAAGCAGGGGGACGTTTACTGATTTCAGCTTCTGAGACACTTTGAGACACGTGCCTTTTCTTCCTGGTTTGGGATAGGATTACTTTTAAAGTCTGAATATTTCTGCAGCGTGGAGAAGCTGTCTGTGCGCAGCCCGGCAGTAATGCAATCAATACAAGTTAAAACCAGTGTGAAACATTATGTGTTTGTGAATCAATTAGATTCATCCACCAGAGGTCATTAGATGATCAAATGACACTTTCCCACTGTCTTTACAAGTAAAGGTATCAGCATTCTGTGCTATAAAAAAAGACATTCTCATTAATAATAAAAACGTTAAAGGAGAAATAAAAGTGTTATGAAGTAAATTATCACACAGTGAAGTTCATGATTTTAAATAGCTTTGATAAGAAAACAAAAATAGGTTCTGAATAATATTACCAAGAGAAATTATAATGCTCATGAATTCTTATTCCAAAATGATGGGAAATGCTTAAAAGGTAAGTTTGACTATCCATTATTCAAATGATATATTTCTAATTGTACCGTACGAATGACATAAACTGCCTAGAATGGTCCACGACCATGGAAAATACAAGATAATATGAGAGAGGTATCTAATTGTGCTTGTAGTGAGATGGAATGAATCTCCCAGGCTTTGTTCTTGCGTGCCTTTACACCAATGGAAATCAGAAGTCCCTCTGTCAAATAAAACAAGTGGTTCTGAAAACACAGAGAAAAGCTTTCTGATTTTTCCCTCTCCAGTTTCTCCCCATCCTCACTGTGACTTATTTCTGCTTTCTCTTAGTTCCTCTACTTGTGACAGCACTTTGTCCTTCTTTCTTCTCAAATACCCTCTTTTTTCACTTCACATCATCTTAATGTAATTCCCTTCTGTTTTCTCTTACACTCTTCAACTCTTATCTTTCATTTCTAGTTTCAGCTTTGCAATTTCACCAGTTTTGGGCCTGATCTTGTAGCCAGTACTGGAAGAAATGATCCTCATGATGGATTAGTGACACAGCTGAGGATTTCAGGTCACTATCTGCGCAAGCAGTTAGGATTGCTTCCCAAAAGAGCCGTTGTCCTCTCCAGTGTATTAAAATGGGTAGCGGTTAATTAGTAGGAGATATGTGTGACTGAGGAAATTCATAATTGATGTCTGCTAGCTTTCCAGCCAAGTCATTTCTTTGCTACCAGGATCCCTCTCAAAGTCTTGTCACGTCAAAATGAATGCAGTTGTTAGTGCTCTACATTCTTTTCATGATGTGAAACCCAACTCCACCACATGTGCACTGTGTACATCTGACTCAGACCCCTTTTATCCAGATTTTCCCCAAGATGTTCTCCTTTCCTTCCGACCAAGTACTGGGTGCACCATTCACAAAGGCATTGCCACTGGGGAAGCAATATTTTAATCAAAGGGTGAAGTCAAAGCTGCTTTGGCAGCTGAGACCTGGGTTTGTGTCCAGTTCTCAGGCAGTGGGACAAGGAATGAAGGCACAGTGAAAGTGATCTGAGGTTCAGATCAGGAATAATTTTAAGGTTTGCTCATTTGCTGAGACTCCTTTGCCCCAGGAAAATAAACTATACTGGTTCCTGGGTCGTAGAGATCGTAGTTCTGGGGTCTTGTTGTTTTCTCTTTCATCTCTAGCTAGAAATGTTAAATTTTAATGTCTTTAGCCTAGATCATTTTCCAATTTTAATCTCCATGTGTCATCTAATATCCTACATGGTTTGAAACTATCTGGGTACTGTGTCCCAACTGTGGCTGAACAAAGAAGTGCCTGATTCTTGAGACGGTCCTTGAGGTCCCTTCCAGCTTGGTATTCTATGTTTCTATGACGCTGCGGTACAGGGAACAGAAAGTGTGGGAAGAAATAAGAGGCCAGGGAGTGCTGAGGCTTTGTACCTGAGAACGATCCTGTGACGTCAAAGTGTTGGGTGAAGAAGAGCTCTGGGACTGAAGGGTTTGCAGCTCCTGGTGGCAGATGATCTCTGGGGGTGGGTTGGAGAAGCTGTAGGGTCTGAGGCAGGAGGGGTGAAGCATGGTTGAAAGAATATTTTTGAGCTGCCATTGGCAATGCTCACTTGGTGTTTAAATATGATGGCCCATGAAGGTATAAGAATTCAAGAGCAAGCTACTTTAAAACTTATATTTCCATGAGGACAAATGAACTCTGCAACATCCACAGCTAAATGTGGATCTGAAAAGAAAGATTTCAGCACTTCCATTTTAAGTTTGTGGGCTCCTAAAATTTCTGTGGTGGACATGCAACCCCTGCGCAGTGAAAACAAGCCTAGCAGCAGAAGGTGAAATCTTTTATGCTACCTTCACAAGTCTTCCGGAATTAGTCCTTCATTCCCAAAGCCTTATAGATCACCTGCAAGATACCACTAACAGAAGAGAAGCAAGTCTGCTCATCATATCACATTTAAATTATAGAACACTGGAAAAAATAAAACATGGCGGGGGGACGGGGGAAGAAAACTGAATGCTAGAAAAATAACTGCTAGCAGTTGAGGGAAAAGCCGCTCTGGATTTTGTAATTTAAACATTTATTCATTTCAATATACAAAAATATGGAGGGAAAATAGGTATCTTATTACTGGTTAGCCATGCCTGGGGCTGCTGGAAGATATGACCCTACCTGTTGGTGAGAAGCTTAGTGTCGTGAACAGTCCCATTAGCTGCAATAGATTGAATCCAATTAGCATCGCCTACACTTGGCAACAGCTAGTTGATCTGAGCTTGGTCTGAGAAACGAAACAAGTCTGTACGTATATGTATACATATGTATGAAGTTTTAAATTACACAGCAACTTTTATATATTTTTCATTACCTACCCAAAGAGTTCACATAAAATTTTTCTTTTCCAGGAATGAAGAGACACTGTTCTTTCCCTACAAATTTGGCTGCAAACTGACAAATCCAGAAATGATCAATTCATAGTTCTTCCCCTAGTAACCTCTTACCAGTGACTGCCTGAAGCAATGAGCCTTCCTCAGTGCATGTCCAGTCAGTCTGGACTGTTTGCTCTATTTTTGACCCACATTCCCTAATCTATGTGTCTTTATCTAGCTACTAGCTATACAGCTAGCAGTGCTGGAGATGTGCTCTCTATAAGCTTTATCAGTGTCTTGGGGAAAAAAAAAGTTTATAAAATATGATGGGCTTTAAAGTCCAAAGGGCGCTTGTAACTAAACTCAGTCACCTCTTACAGTGAGAAGCTCATTTCAGCCTCCTGCCGAGACTAAAACCACACAGTGAATAGAATAGAACATTTCTATTTTTGCCTTCTAATTGTGAAATTATACTAGAATGTCACTAATTTTAATTTCCCCAGTTTGCATATTTTGTGGTGGACTCACACCCTCCCTCCACTTATTTTCCTACCCCCATGCTCAACTCCAGCTCTCCCCACTTCTCCATGGGTGCCAAAAGGTCAGCTCTGCTACTGCTTTGCAGGAGCCTCTATAGGCATAGTAACTAGTCTGAATATAATACCCTGGTTTGGCTCACATGCAGCTTAACAGGTAGTTCAAACTACAAAGCACACATAAGGTTTTTTGGGAACAGATCCTACAGAAATGGAGAATGAACCCTGACTCATAGAAGTAAAACTCTAAACTCAGTAAGAAACACATATATTGCTCAACCACATCAGGTTCATCTTCTCCAATGGCCACACTAACTGTAGCCAGAGTAAGATGTTTCAGAAGAAGACCCCAAAGTGGACAATTGTAAGGTGATTTAATTCCAGTAAGTATGGGGTATTTGTTTATCTGTGTGTTTCTGCCTCTTGGTTACATGTTACTTTTTGGTTGGTTTCTACATTGAAAACAAAAAAGAGGGTTAAGACACAATCTCACTTCACTCTAATGAGCTCTCCTGGGACCTCCGTAAACGTGTTTTATAACAGTGTATTCATTTTAATGGGGTACAGCAATTTTCTGTATCAGAATAATGAAACAGAGACTTGTAAGGCTGGAAGGGACCTCAGAAGGTCACCTCTTCCATGCTGCAGCCCTAGGGCAGGATCAGCTCTACCTGTGTTGTTTCTCTGAGATGATCCTCTAACCTGTTTGCAAGGGCCTTTAATGAAGGAGGTGCCACAGAAGGTCTAGCTTGGACACCATCACACAGAACTTTGCAGAGATTATTTTACACTGAACAACATATAAGGGACATTTTTAAAATAAAACATGCAAGCCAAACCCAAAAAGAGTTGTGTACAAATTTAAGCCAACACGCACTTGGGAAAAAAAAAAAAAAAAAAAAAAAAAAGGAAGAAAAAGAAAAATAGGATTGTAATATCCAGGTAAATATTAAGAACTCATCCTAGTAATCTAATTACTGGTGAATAAAACTGATTACAACTGTTGGGATTATTATAAATACAAACTTAAACAGAGTTATAAATACAAACACTAAGCAGTGTTCATGTGAGTGAAATTAGACTGCAACATGCATCTCAATAGTTTTTCAGTTTCTATTTAACACAATAACCTCATCTTATCCTAACATATGTTAAAATATTGTTAGGCATTTTGCTGCAGTAATAAAATGTGACATCAAATGCCATGGATTAATTACATATGAAATAGTTTCTTTTGCTAATTAAACAGTTTTGCCTTTAAAAACCATTGGAAAGTCTCGGTTCAACTTTATTTTCTTCATAAGCAAAATATAAATATAAACATCTGATTTACCTCCCTTATTTATACACCAAATTTTATCCTTTTTTAACTTGTAGTCGTATTTATTTGCTCCATTTATACCCTTTCTGTTTTGTTCTATTTTCCCTGAGACAGGGATCAAAAGTGAACATCCAGTTGAAGATGAAGGTGTGCTGTGGACTCCTGTAGCCATGTCAAATTTGCCAAGTTGTGCTCTCTCCCTATCTTTACATAGGTAACTTTCACATTTTAGCAACTTCAGTAGCAAAGGCTTTCATTGATTGGGTCATTTATTTTGTCCTGGATAAGTTTAAATAATTATGGTTGTCTTTAGGCCCATTGGCCATAGATACTGTATTGATACAAGCAATTCCCCATCTGCTTGTTTGCCCTCCCTGCTTAGAGTTTTCCCACATCTCCATTTAATGCTCTGTCTTGTGTCTTGTCTTTAAATATTAAAGATAACCATTCTTCTCTTGCCTTTAAACCAAGCTTCATTTATTATTTTCCCCTGAACAAGCTGTATTTTTGTGACTTTGAGAATGCTTGATTTTGTGGCATGTTTAATAAACAACATGAAGAGATGCCAGAAGATCCTTCCTTTCTGGGAGAGTTTCCATTTCTCTCTCCCATTCAGTTTTAACCCTGGTTGGTTTTGGCTTAGGGATATCAGTCTTTCTCCAAGCAGCCAGTATATGTATTAGTAACTAGAAGTACATTCTGCTTGCAAATCACAAGCAGAATTAGGTCATGAGGCCATGTGCACCTAGGCAACCATCAGTGTGAGTTCAGCAATCAATTCAGCGTCATCCACCTGTACTAGGCTTGTTAAAGCTTTGTGATAGTGCTGAAGGATGGAAATAGCAAACTGCTTATTTATTTTTAAGGATTCTACTGAAGCATAAAGGCACCAAGGCTACTTCTGCACCAGGAAATAAACCAGGACAGAGCAGAGGTTCAAGCACTGAGTTGTGGTTCTCCAGACTGTTTAGCTGCTAGAACAGCTCTTGGTATTTTTTTGACCTGTGCTGTTTAGTACTATGTTGGTGAATGCCCTGGCACTCTTCAGGATTTCTCACAGACTATCGGGATGTGGCCAGGCTCCCTTGGAGTGAGAAGAAAATGGAACAATTTTGCTGTACTGGGCCTGCATTAAATTTCTATACACACCTATAGTCTTCACATGTATCTGCCCAGACCTGTTGTGGCCACTTGACATAGAATCGTAGAATGGTTTGGGTTGGAAGGGACCTTGATGATCATCTTGTTCCAAACGCCCTGCCTTGGGCAGGGACACATCCTGCTAGACTAGGTTGCTCAAAGCCCTGTCCAACCTGATCTTGAACACCTCCAGAGATGGGGCAGCCACAGCTTCTCTGGGCAACATGGGCCAGGGTATCACCACCCTCACAGTGAAGAATTTCTTCCTAATATCTAATCTAAATCTCCCCTCTTTCAGTTTAAAATCATTACCCCTCATCCTATCACTACACTCCCTCATAAAATGTCTCTCCCCATCTTTCCTGTGTAGGCCTCCTTTAAGCACTGGAAGGCTGGTATAAGATCTCCCCATAGCCTTCTCTTCTCCAGGCTGAACAACCCCAACTCTTTCAGCCTGTCTTCATAGGAGAGATGCTCCAGCTCTCTGATCATCTTTGTGGACCTCCTCTGGACTCTCTCCAACAGGTCCATGTCCTTCTTATGTTGGGGGCCCCAGAGTTGGATGCAGCACTATAGGGGGGGTCTCAAAAGAGCAGAGTTAGGGGGGGAATCACTTCCTTTGACCTGATGGCCATGATTCCTTTGATGCCACCCAGAATTCAGTTGGCTTTCTCCTCCTCCATCCTCCTCCTGCTCCAAACAACAACAGTTTCTGTTTGGAAAGGGGTTTGGCTTCACCTCATCTTGAGAAAAAGTCAAGCTAATGCTTTCCAGGAGTATCCTGAACTCCCTGCTTATCAGCCACGTGGTGGTGGGGTGATTCTTCACCCATTCTCTCGAAGCAGGCTTCCGTGCAGAGAAGTACGAACTGTTCCCTGAGAAGGCGAGATCAAGAAGCAACGTGAGTCATGAGTTCAGCAGTTTGCACTCACATGAGGTGGGTGTGGGGCCCAGTCCCTGTTCAAAGGATTCTTTATTTTGCATTAAACAGTTATTTCATGTAACAGGGAAACAATGCTGGAAGCAAGGGCTGGAGCAAAGATCTTTGTGTTGTAAATGTTCTAAACCCAGGGTTAAACCTCTTCTTGCCTCTGCACTCCTGAGTTAGCAAGATAAAAGTGAGAAAAGACCCTTTCTTGCTGTTTGGATGATGAAGCACTTACTGTAGCACAACTTTATAAAAAATACAGTTGAGGTATAAGCTACTGATTTAATTGGCAACTGCAAGTGGTTTGTTAGCAATGTACTTCCCTTTGAAGCATCAGGTGTGATCTACCTTTACGGACTTTCTTGATACGGGTCATTGTGGTATTGCATAGGCCAGAGACTATATAGCCAAGATGTATAACGCCCCGCCGTGGGATCTTTTTGGGGGAAGGAGTGAGGAGGAATGAGGTGGAAAGGGGTAAGAGCAGTTTAGCTGCATGAATGCAATCCATCCATGTCAGGTAAAGTCAGATTCTCACTTATCCACCAGCACAGATGTAGTCCTGATGTATATCTCTCTCTTCAGAACATCCTTTCTGTGAAAATATGAGGCTAAAATGTTTTATTTTAACCTCTTAATCTGGTAAAGTTAGGGGTAACTACATTTCACAGGGTTGTGGGGTGACTCTACCTCTCTCGTATTTCAGACAAAATTTTCCTGAAATTGGGGACTGGAGATTCCAGGGCCATCCCAAAATGAAGGGGCAAAACCTGAACAATTTGTTTTAAAGAGATGGCTTTTTTTTTTTTTTTTTTCTTTCAGGCTTTCCAAAGAGGTCATGTTGCAAAGGCAAAGTACAATGAATTCAGTCACACTGTTGCGCCTTCATCTTCAGGTCATTCCTGTTGCAGAAAGGCTGCTCTGAAAAGCAGCCTGACTGCTGATCAGCGCTGGATTAAGCTGTGCTCCAGGTGGATCTGTTTGCAGATTTGGCAAACAGAGTAAAAACAATTTTAAAAATACGATGAAATTCACTTGCTGCAAGACTGTACTTGACATCAGGCAGACTCCTAATGCTGACACCCCAAACCAGCTCTCTTCTCTGCTTACTCAGAAATCTGAAGCTGCTTAAGGATATTTACACCTATCCCAACAGACGCAGTATCATATCACACTATAATCATTTATAGTAAATAATAGTAACCATACGTGATAGGAAGAAGGGTGCCTTCCCAGCTAGCCCAAATCTTACATATATACCTTTACCTGTGTATGTCTTTATGTGCATATAGATGTATACACATCTATATACCTATATCTATCTAGCTATAAATATATACACACTGAGGCAGACACACATATACAATTTAAATATTAATGACAGATTCTACTCTGTAAAACATCTGTGTAAACACTGAGTTACTTACTGACCTCATTGGAAATGCAGAGAACAAACTCTGGCCAAATATATTCAACAGACACGAAAAGAAACCGAAATGACAGGTCTAAATTCAGTACCATTAAAATACAGAACCAGGGGGGTTAAAACAAGTCAGATGGTCTGCACCAGATCTGTATTATGTATTATGCATGTGTTTTATACAATTCTGTATGTTGGCGGATTGGTATCCAAAGAAATAAGTTAAAGTTGTGACCTGTCTGCTTTTGATTTACTAAGGTCAAAGAGAGCGGATACCTCTTCTTCACGGAGAGTTATATATGCAAATCACAGCACAGATAAGCCAAGTGTGGGCAGTACCTCCTTGTTACTTGGGAAAAAATGCCTGCTTGGCTCCCTATTGCTGCATCTCTTATACAAAGACGGATTTGCTAGACTTTTGGGTGTGTTTTTTTCTGGTGGCGCTTTCTTAAAGGTTTATTCATTGAAAGTCTGGATGGCCTGTGAACGTTTTCTCCTCCTGAGCAGGGGCATTGCTAAAAGGGACAGAAAACGAGCTCCATGCAAGTGTCGGTCGAATGCTCAGAACAGCTCTGTGATAGTGAATGAGAGTCCTGGGAAGTGTTTGTAGCCTAACAAAAAAAAAAAAAAAAAAAAAAGGAAAAAAAAAGGGGGTTGGTATCTGGGCCAGAGGGTGAGAGCTGTTACATGTGTCCCTGCCTCCCGCTGCTTGGGGCCACCGGAGTTCATGGAATAACAATAAAGAATTAGAGAGCAAGAGGCACGTGTGCTGCAGCTGATTCCGACTGCTCAAAACCGAGCCATTCGTCGTGCCCCGTGCAAATGAGTTATCGGGACCAAGCAGATGGGACGCCGTGTGTGCCTGTGTGTGTGAGACAGGGAGAGTTTGGTGTCACTTAAATTCTGCTTTATTGTCAGATCATCTCTTTTTATGGGGCCTTCTCACTCATGATTTTATTAATGTGTAAACCTTTTCACTGGAAAAGTAGATGTGAAAGCTGCGTGCTGCTCGTCAAAGAAGAAAACAAACAAACAAAAAAGCCCAAGCCCCAAACATTTACCAGACCATGGTAATTACATTTACTGTGACACTTTTGGCATTTCCTCTTCTTATAGGCGGAAAGCTGCATCCAAAGTGACAGTGGCAAACAAAGAAGGGTTTTGAGAATTGATCTTTTGTTTTAATGGTGACTGTGGTGGAAAGATGCAAGGTAAAGCCTGTGGGTGTCAGTGGAAGAGCTCCCTTGGCATCTCCAACCTTGAGTTCAGACTCAAACCAGAATAAAGAAGTAACGTGGGATTAATCCTTCCAGCATTAGCTAGCCAGAAGTCAAATATCCAATCTAAGCTAGTAGTTCTCTATGGTCACAGAAGAGACAGGTATATAAGGGAGCAGGTTGACTGGCCCTCAGGAGGTTGCTCTCATTCTCATGGTGAATTATTAAGGTGAGTGAAGCAGTGAGCTCCAGCTAATCACCTAGTAAGTACACCACAAACTTTAGCGAAGAAGAAGTCACATTTGGTGTTGGCTGCCATTGTAGTTATCAGCAAAATTTTTCTGTTGTGTCAGCTGGATTCGTGCTGGGAACTGAGGCCTGAAGCAGTGGGCGCTGTGGCACATGCCTGTGAACGGTCTTATTGGGGTTAATGGTGCCACTTGCAGCTTAAAAGGCTCCAAGAAGTCGAACATGTGCACATTCCCATGGGCTTTGTGTCTATACTGGGAAAAGCTGAGCACTGCCCCTGTCTCATGATTGAAGGGGAGTAAGGCATTAGCATAGCAGGGCAATGATAAGGCAAAGGGGTTGTGAAATTTTTCAACAAAATATTTGGAAGTGGTTGGCTGGAAAATGTCAGCTTGTTGAAACCACCGGTTTTCTCAGGAAAGAATTTATTGTAGCTAGTTTAATACTAAACAAAAAGGAAAAGAAAGTGGAGAAGTCAGGAAGTACAAAAATAGCCCACTTGGACATTATTTAAAAAAAAAAAAAAAATTTGTCAGCAGAGATTTTCAGTTTTGACTTTTGGAGTAATTTATGGCAAAAGGAAAGACTGAAAAGAAGAAATAATTTGAAGGTATTAAATGAAAAAGTTCAACTAATTGATCCATATCCATTTCTGGAACCATTAGAATTTTTGTTTTCCCAGTTAGTTTTAAAGGGCTTCTAGATTCCTGGTTCTATTTAGCCTTCTGAGTACGTAGGCAAAGACTTGGTCAATACATCTTGGTCAAGACATCTTGGTCAATAACTAGAGAATTCAAGATCTGGATTATATCTATGGATTGAAGCAATTGAACAGACTGAATTATTTTAACTTTTGAGTTAGTCAATATTTCTGAGATCTTAATAGATATGTGCAAATATCTGTACGTCTATATAGTCCCAACTTTGGGCAAAAAGAAAATAACTGTATTTTTACAGAAAATAAAATAAAATAAGGATACTTTGCATCATTTAATCCACTTCCCTGAAGAAAGTAAACACTTTTTGAGAAAATGTTCACATACTCATAAATGCTAATCTTCACTCCAAAGCAGTTTCAAAGTAAATTCTTCAACCTACTATAATTATTTATACTATCTGCTCTGTTTTCATATCAACTTCTGCATGAAAAGAAAATGGTTATTTCTTTGCGGTTGAACTTGCAAACATATCCTATTATAAAACTCCTAGTTCTACCCTCTCTGCTTTGGAAAATTAGTTTGATTGGCAAATTGTTGCATTTATTTTCAGGATCAAGGGAATCATCTAAATTCGAAGAAAGCACGGACTTTTTTTTTTTTCTCCCACTTTTAGTTTTATTAAAAATTACCTTGAATATTGTATTTACTTCTCTTATCTCCATTTCTTTAGCCCTAAGGAAGAATATCATCAGTTTGATTCTAATAATGCCTGGTGGGTCAACTGTAAAAACTCTTTGTAAAAATGTCTCTCTACTCGAAAGACAGCAGCTTAAAAAGGAGAAGCAGATAAAGTGTGATTAGAGCTAGTTCTCTTTTTTCCTGAAATATAAACAAACCTTGATATCAAAAGCTACCTTCTTCTTAAAATGCTGACTTATAGTAGCAATCTTATTGAAATCCTCATGGAAGGTATTATCAGAATATTTTATGAAATTTGTTGCCTATTGAAAGGCAACTTTAAGAGATTCTTTTATTCTCTACCTTTTTGAGAAAGAAAAAGTTAAAATGAACAATGAAAAGCTTGTATTTGGATAACAGGGAACTGGAGAACAGAGAAACATGAAGTGACTTGTACCAAATCTCTGTTGTGGAGCCTTGAGATCCTCACTGGAAGGAAAACCATGAAGGCATTTGGAGACAGTCTTAAGAAGGCAGGTAAGTGGCAGAAACCTGATTTAGGAGCCAAAAAAAAAAATGCAGTGGGGTTAAAAGGAGTTGGGATAAAGTCTTAGAAAGGCTGGGTTTGTGTGTTTTTTTACTTATTCTAGCAGGTCATACAGCTCTCCTAGGTGCTCCCTATGATTCTGGCCTCACCAGACCCTAGTCAAATGAGATACCACCTGATGGCGAACACTTTGGGAACCTGAAAAAGCCAATAATAGAACTGTGTTTCAAACCCAGGCTCTAAGCTGTGAATTGCCTGAGCTATCTGCAAATCTATCCTTTTCTCCTACGATATTTCAAAACCTTTCCGTGAATTCAAACTTTCAGAAATCTTATGCTTTGGTAAACCTTGAGGGCTATCTGGTGTTGATTAAGGAAAGCTGAAAATAATCTGGTGTCCACTCCTTCTGCCCATGGTAAAGTAGTATGAGTCTAGACTTTTTTATAAGTATATTCTCTTTTGTTAACTTGGAAGAATTAGTTACCTAATGCTTCCTAAGGAAACAAGGCTAAAGTAATTGCACTGGCTGTTCATCCATCTGTCTTTTAAGTCTGTCCTCTTCTACTTTAAACATTTTGATCCCCTGACAAGGACATGACATTGACCAGCATTTGCCTCGTGAAGTTGGGATACCCATCCCTAGTCACAGAATTACTGGGCACAGCTTAGAGGGTCGGGGAGTGCATGTGGTGATCCAGTCTTTGTGAGGGTAAGATAATTTAGCTGTTTCAACGTGAGCTCTGTTTCCAGTGCAGCTGAGAACGATTTCCAGGTGGTTTTATTCAAGAGCAAAGACATATTTGAAGGTAGCTATGTTTCTGCAGCATTCATCAGAACCAGCAGCTGAGTTAGTGCCAAAGTTAGTGACTTTGTTAAGAGAAAAGGAATGAGTTTCTAAAGAAATCAATCTTTGTTAACCCCGTGGCATAATTCTTTGTTTGGTTTTTGGGGTTTTTTTTTGGGGGTGGTGGTGGTGGTCGTGTTTTGTTTTTTTCTTTTTTTTGTTTAATGATATTGGTATCTCTGAGTTCTGCTTTTACCTTTGTTGAGAGAGAAGCAGAGACTTTCAATTGTGCAGGACAGGGCTGGCTGTGTCTTTGAGGACTGACATTTCAAGAAGACTAAGAGAACACACTGACAATTGAATTGTAAGGCTGGTAAAAGAACAAAAGCTAAAATAGAAAATCATAAAATTATGACTCAAAGTATTTTTTATCATTTTAAGAAACAATATTTTCCTTTTTTTCACTAAGTGAAAGCATTTATTCGGGTACTATGTTTTTGCTGTTCAAACCATTGATGAATACATCTAATTGTTAACAATACATTGTTTTCTGGGATTTGCTGTGGACTGAACCGGAATGGGAACCAGCGCCCAAACCGCTGAATCTACTTTTGGATTGAGATGTTCCTAAGTATTACACCTGTCCAGAAAATTTTTTTTTTCTTTTTTTTAAATTTAACAGAAGGAGTCAGAAATTTCGCAGAACAGAGTAGTATAGCATCAGACCAGCTTAAAGCATGTGGGTTTCTTTCTGTAACTTCTTTTCATCTCATATTTCTCAGTCACATGTCTTTGCACTTTTCAGACCAAAGCCCTTAGGTAAACAAAGTATCCAGGATGATGAAGTTACACCTTCTTAAGAGCCTGCATTCTGATCTGAATTTCTGGTTTGAAGGAATCCATAACTCTATGTAGTACCCACTGATATAAGGGCACAGAAGCTGGAACCTTGGTTCATAAACAGGCATCCAGATTTTCTTGAAAGCTCTGAAAACCATATCTCACCCTCTGTGAGATACTAAAAGTAAAAATAGAAGAATATGAGGAAAATTCTCTTTGTATCCTTTCCCATATCCTTGGGAAAGGATGAAAGAAATGCTAACTTAATATGGGAAGTCAACATTTAGGACATCTATATGACTTTCCTTGCCTTTTACCTAAAGATCAGAAACAGAATGTTGCCAGCGGTACTTGAGGGGTCATGGGTTCAATCTGGTATGACAAATCCTCACTTTTATGTGTTTTGCATTAAACGATCACGTTAAAGATGACCTGATGGCTCTGATACTCTGAGCTTCCTGTGTACCTTACCTTTCATTAACTCACAGCTTGCAGATGGGGACAGTGTTGGGGTGTGCCTAGCTATTCAGTAATTATTAGCACGAATAAATTCAAGGCAACTATAGTACCATTTAACTGCAGAGAAATGCTTAGCTCTGACAGCTCATTAAAGAAAGTACCATCTTTAAAGGAACTGATGCAAAAGGGAACATATGAAGCTTAACCCTGAGGTGGATTTGGCAAGGCAGAGCAATGCCAAATGTCCTTGATGGATTGCACTAAGAATCTGCAGGCTGGAGTAAATGCCAGGTCAGGTGGATGGAGTCTCTGGCCTGTGATGTGTTTGCAGTGGATGGCAACCAGATTATGCAGAAACATTAAATAAACTGGAATTTCCCTGAATGAGAACAAAGGAACATTAGGACACAGGAGGTCAGACAAATGATAAAGAAAATATAAAGCTACATGTGCACAGGGGTCTTCCTAATATTTCTCTGGTAACTTTGGGCAAGGTACTTTGGTAGATAAACCAACATGTCTTTACATGAGGCTTCTGCTCCCGAGCCATGCAAGTGCTTCTCAAAATCCCACCTTCAAGTCTTTGTCCTTAAATTCCCCCTTTATTTAAACTAAAGATGGTCATATTTAGTTTCCTTTCAATGGTATTTTTTTATGTGTAGAGGAATCCTAAAAGCAATTCGTAGAAAGGATTTGGGGGAGGAGGGGCTCTTGTCTCCTTAGTGGACAAACTATCTCTATTTTTTCACAAAACTCAACAGAAAAAAAGGGTCAGCAGTCAAACAAATCAAATCAAAACAATCAGATTCTCACAAATGCAAACAATTTCATATTTAAATTCAAGTCTGGTATTTTATATGAAATAAAATGCATTTTCAAATTAAATCTTGCTTAGAATGATGAAATACACATTTTTGATCCAATAATATTTTGGATTTTTTGTGCCTGGCAAATGGTCCTTGTTTGGCGATATTTAGAATCAGTCTCAGTAGACAAAGGCAGCAAGGGTTAAAATTTGATTTCAACTTAATTTTACTGCATTACCATAGTTTTTCTTCCCTCTAACTTAATTTCTCTCTGTCCACACAGGGAGAGAAAATCGGTTTTGACCTGCAAGCTGTTTCAAGCTCCACCACAGGCCATCTCTCTGATTTTGGACAAATTAGCTAATCCTCTACAACAGATTCTCCTTATCTACAAAAAAAAAAGTGGTGAGCAGTGGCAGTCAAGTCTGCTTTTACGGATTTCTATCTTGTGAGGGTAATTAGGAAATGCACAGACAGGTAGGTAGGTATGTAAGAAAAGTTTGGATTTTAATACACATTTGTAGGGGTTTCACAGGAGTTTTGTTTCTTAAGGAAACCAGTCTAAAGAAACCAATCGAAAGGAACAGAGATGGTACTATCTTACCTTACGATGGCGTAATAACAAAGGGTACACTGGGGACGCATATTCCAGTACATTAAATATATTCTTACAATTGCAGGAACTCTATCACTCTAGAGGGGTACAGGTTTTCCATTGGTCTTGTATTTGCCAGCCCCTTAAGAATGTCTTGAATAGCACAGGGAATCTCAAATGGCAGTTTCTATATACTTTTAAGCAATTAAATTGAGTCCTCTATGATGCACTGGCCATGACACTCGTGTCCCTCCTATGTTCTCATTTTCACAGAGATAGCGTTCAAGCCCTGACTGATGTAATTTTCTACCCTTGCAAAAGTCTGTTCACAATCAGTATTTCACCTTCCAATACTCAACATTGTATCCAGTAGCTACCTGTACCTTTCTATACGAGTTAAGTTTTTAGCTTCAAGAGGTTTTTTTTGAGATAACTCCATGATCTAATTATACTCCTTTTCACTGGTTTTGAATTTGCCAGCTTGATTTTTAATCTTTTCATATTGAATGACTAGACTTGAAGTTCCTTATATACTTTCTCTAGGCAACTAGCTCTTTTACAGTTGTACTTTTTGTCCTACTCTTTGTGTATGTACCCACACACAGAGAGCTGCTTAACGTTGCACAACACACACACATACATGCACATATGTATATTTCCTAAGATGGAAATAATAATATATTTTTATATGCAGTGATATGTATGTTGTGTTTGGCTGGTTAGGTACAGAAATATACTCATGTGACCATAATATGCATTTTATATATCAGTGTAATACATGTAATTGCAGAGTGTTAGATTCAAAATCTAGTTCAAAACACTGATTTATATTGGTTTGACTAATAACATCATTGCGTGGACTGAAAGTGTGATGAAAATCCACAGCAAGAAGTTAATGAAAGCTAAAGCTTCTTTGAATAATGTGGACTGTATAGATGTCCCAGTGATATCAGCTTGGTTATATCATGTAGCAAAATATAAGTTGGAAGTTCTCATTAATGTTGTGGAAGAAGGCTATTGTAAATAGCATGCTATAATTGCATTTGCCAAACATATTAAATTCATATCTCTTTGAAATGAGGACACTTCATTAAAAACTGAGGGGCACAATAAAAACCCATCTTAGTGAGACCATACCAGAGAAGCCACCTTAGGGGAAAGAGAAATAATAGAGAGGGACACACAGAATGCACTGGCAAGAAGTGTAAAATAAAATTCAACCTGAAAAACTCAAGGTAAAGAAAAAAAATTAATTCATGCAAAAACGCTATGTGGAAAGTGAGACTCAGAAGGCAAAATTACTTGAGATAAAAGTGGTCTAAAAAGTAGTTGTGAGGTTCTTATGTAAGGACATAGAAAATAAGAAGTTTTTTGAGAGATAATATTACAGCTGCAGAGCTGCTAATTAATTTCCCGGTATCGTTCACCAAAAGGAACAATACATATTATAAGCCCTGATCCAACATCTAGTGAAGTCAGTGGCAATTCTGGGATTTTACCTACAGTCTGTTTGGTCTGGATGGGTTAATGCAGGAAGAGAACTGAAGCTCTTCCAGTGTGGCAGTGAAGAACAAGGTTAAGACATAATTAAGAGGATGGGGAGGACTGACTTATAAGGACAGATCTGAAAAACTAATATCCATGTAGCTTGGCTAAGAAATGACTAAAAAGAAACAGGAAAATTACCTACAGTCATTTGAAGAGTTTAAATGCCAAGGAGGGTGAAGAATTATTTAGGGTGTGGACATTGCCATGAGCAACGGAATTAAATTAACCAAAGGAACATATAGGCTGACTATCAGAAGGGAAAAAAGAGTCCTAACATAACTTTTGAACAGCCTGTCGCCAGTAGAAGCACCATTAATTTAAAACTGAAAAAAAAAAAAAAAAAAGAAAAAGGAAAAAATCCTGTTGGGGATAATTCTTCAATAGCCAAGGTATGGGATAGTGTGATCTAAAGACTCTAATGACAGAGGAGATCATAATAATCAATTTATTACACAGGAGGTCAGACAAGGGAGTTATAATTGTCCTTCCTTGGCCTCATACATGATGATCTATGAAAGCAGAGGTGGACAAGGACTTGAGGAGAGGTCTCAAAATTGTTACCACAGCAAAACTCCCATTGAGCCCAAGACAGACTGCTATTTTTAGGTGGAACAGGAGGGGAGCATCCCAGGATCATTCACCTTTTCCTCCTCACTCTGTGTACACATGGCCATGACTTGGTCTTTTAACCAAATGATTAGATTCTGCCACTGAATCCATTATAGTTAGTATGATACTTGCGTATTAAGAACTGGAAGCTCCTTACCAGTGAGTGAATCCAAGGGATTTCAGCCTTAGTGACCTGGCTTGTATAAACTGAAGTTGAACATGTTCTTTATTTCCCTAAGTTCATGATTGCATTGACTTAACTTTAGCCTACAGAACTGCCCTCCTACCCTATACAGTCAATCACAACAAACAGAACAGGAGCCCTGAAGCTGGGAATATTGGACTCAGGGAAGAAAATACTATAAACTGTAAATCAAAGATGATGTCTAGTTTATGAGAATTTTGCCTGAAGATATATTTTTTATTCCCAAAAGCCTCTTTGCTAAAGCATTTATTACTGATCCTAATTCATCTTGCAAATTTAGTTAATACTCATAGATATCTTTTGCATACAGAACAGCACACATGCAGTTACACTAATGTGTCTCAGTTGCTGATGTTGCCCTGAACAGAGCAGACTACAAAGCAGTTGGGCTGAGAGGAATCTTCATCTTAAAATAAAAAGTTTGTCAGTTGTGGAAATAATGTTACATTTAGTTAAATTTCTATTGTTCTAATTACAAATGTCATGAATGTAGTAGAGCTGTACAGGAACCCCCAAATGTCATAGACCTAGCAGTAAAGTGGAAAGATGTTGTGTCCAAGGGTTATTATATAGAATAAGAATAAGGCATTGACATGACTTTAATTTCCTAGTTGTAGGTAATGTCGTAACATGAAGGGCATTTCTACTAGCAGATTTAATGAATTGTTTCCTCCATAAGCAGCCTTGCATTTTATTTCCTTGCATTCCTTTTTGTTTAGTAAAGAAACTTCATGTTTTCTGAATTTACAGAGCTGCTATCTACATGGAGAATAGCACAACAGCTAGGAACACCAGCTGAGTGATGAGGGTCTCCAGGTTCGTGTGTTCAGTCCTAGCTCTGAGCAACCTTGTCTTCAACTACCTGGTGCAGAAGCTCTCTCTGTTTTGTAAACCAGAATGGTAGTGGGCTGGAAGGCTGAAAAAAGTAAAGGAATCTGATACAATCCTGAAGTCCACATTCAGGAGGATGCCATATCACAGTTCAAGCAAGCAGTATGACAGTACCTCTACATCAGTTCCGGTAACTTCACCTGGGATAAGCTTTTATTCTTGGCATCACCAAAATAAAAAAGTGCTGACAATATGCAAGATTTATTCTGGGAAGAAGAACAAAAAGATCAAAGCTGGGAAAGGTTGAATTATTAGGAATGAGTACATGGGTAGAATAAATATAGCTTTGCTCATAGATGGTTAACAGAAGCATAATAACGGTATGCAAATATTTGAAGAGTGTAAATGTCAAGGCTTGAATAGTGAGTATTTAGGAGCTGACAAGAAGCTTTCTTGAGATGCACTAGGATAACAAGTGAAGTTGAAGAGCTGAAATAGCATTTAACTGGAGTACTATACAGCTGTGCAGTAATTCCCAGCCAGAAGCAGTGAATGCTCCATTTAATGGGAAGTTTAAAACTCGGAAATTTTAAAGTTCAGGTTAATAAATTTAACTATATTATATGATACATGGGAATAGTACCTCTTTCAGAAAGAAAAAGCTGGTTATCATAAAAATATCTGAGAACCACTCCCCTGAAAGAAAACCCTACCTGTATTCTCTTCATGGTTACATACTGCAGTTATACTTGTTGCATTGGCAAATGAAAAGTTTCAATGGACTGGTGTTCCTCTTGCTGATTTATGTGATTTCCAGAATTTTGGCTCAGTGATGATGCTATTATCTCAGTTTGATTAACCCATGTGAAGTGTATTATTGTTCAGAGTCTGTGGGCTGAGAGAGAACGGAAATATTACCACCCAGACATCTTGTTTTAACAAGGTTAAAGATAAAAGAAATCTCTTTGAGATGCTATCTGACTCTGGAAAAGTATCAAATTGTGTGTGCAAAATGAAACTGGATTATTTAGCCAGTGGGTAATGTTGTGAGAGTCCCCACCCTACTCATTAAATCTCTAGACTTTAAGTCCTCCAGGAGAAGGAGTTGATGTGCACTTGGGCTTGTGCTTAGCGTGGTGTTTCTCAAACACTAAGGTGTGTCCTGTAAGGGTAGGACACAAAATGCACTCATTAGAGGAGGAGGAACTGGGAACAAAGAATATGTTGGCTTCCAGTACTAAAATAATTTAATGCATCATTCTGACAATTATCTTTGGTGATGATGGAAAGGACATGAATAACACAGTTAGCTAAAGTGGAGAGCATCCTGATCCTATACCACCCAGGGAAGAGCACTGACAGCCCATAATGGCTAGAACTTTCTGCGGCGATCAAGAATCTGAAAAAGTCCAGTTTGGTGTTAAGTGAAGTAATTTATGAATACACACGTAACTCAGTGAATTATTTTAATGGAGGTATATTTGATTTTGATATTTTCAAAGCAACATAAAATGCAGCTTTGGAGAGGCAATTTGATTTCTAGATTTAAAACATATACATATATATATGCACATATTTAGTATACAAACATAAACTAACCAGAAAAAGAATCACAGAATCACAGAATCACAGAATCACAGAGGTTGGAAGGGACCTTTTAAGATCATCTAGTCCAACCAATGAAAAAAAAAAAAAAAAAAACAAAAAAAACAAACAAACAAACACAACACAAAAAAACAAAAACAAAAACCACCACACACGCAACCCACACACACACCACCACACCACCCAACACTAATCCATATTCCCAAGCACTATGTCAACTCCTCTCTTGAATACCTCCAGGGATGGTGCCTCAACCACCTCCCTGGGCAGCCCATTCCAATGCCTGACAACCCTTTCAGTAAAGAAATATTTCCTAATATCTAACCTGAACTTCCCCTGGCGCAACTTGAGGCCATTGCCTCTTGTCCTATCATCTGTAACTTGGGAGAAGAGACCGACCCCCGCCTCTCTACAGCCTCCTTTCAGGTACTTGTAGAGAGCAATAAGGTCTCCCCTCAGTCTCCTCTTCCCCAGACTGAACAACCCCAGCTCCCTCAGCCTCTCCTCGTAAGACTTGTGCTCCAGACCCCTCACCAGCTTCGTTGCCCTTCTCTGGACCTGCTCCAGCACCTCAATGTCTTTCCTGTGGTAGGGGGCCCAAAGCTGGACGCAGTACTCGAGGTGGGGTCTCACCAGTGCCGAGTACAGGGGGACGATCACCTCTCGGGTCCTACTCACTACACTGTTCTTGATACAGGCCAGGATGCTGTTGGCCTTTTTGGCCACCTGGGCACACTGCTGGCTCATGTTCAGCCTGCTGTCGACCAACACCCCCAGGTCCTTTTCTGCCAGGCAGCTCTCCAGCCATTCTTCCCCAAGCCTGTAGCGCTGCCTGGGGTTGCTGTGACCCAAGTGCAGGACCCGGCACTTGGCCTTATTGAACCTCATCCCGTTGGTCTCAGCCCATCGATCCAGCCTGTCTAGATCCCTCTGCAAAGCCTCTCTACCCTCCAGCAGATCAACACTGCCACCCAGCTTGGTGTCGTCTGCAAATTTGCTGAGGGTGCTTTCGATCCCCTCGTCCAGATCATTGATAAAGATGTTGAAGAGAACCGGCCCCAGTACCGAGCCCTGTGGGACACCACTCGTGACCGGTCGCCAACTGGACTTCATTCCATTCACCACCACTCTCTGGGCCCGGCCCTCCAGCCAGTTTTTAACCCAGCGGAGAGTATACCCATCTAAGCCATGAGCATCCAGTTTCTCCAGCAGGATACTGTGGGACACTGTATCAAAGGCCTTGCTAAAGTCTAGGTAGATAACATCCACAGCCTTTCCTTCATCCACCAAGCGAGTCACTTTGTCATAGAAGGAGATCAGGTTTGTCAAGCAGGACCTGCCCCTTGTGAACCCATGCTGGCTGGGCCTGATCACCTGGGCATCCTTCATGTGTTGCATAATGGCACTCAGGATGATCTGTTCCATCACCTTCCCAGGCACCGAGGTCAGACTGACAGGCCTGTAGTTCCCTGGATCATCCTTCCGACCCTTCTTGTGGATGGGCGTCACATTTGCTAGGCGCCAGTCGGCTGGGACCTCCCCAGTTTGCCACGACTGTTGGTAGATGATGGAAAGTGGCTCTGCAAGCACTTCTGCCAGCTCCCTCAGAACCCTCGGGTGAATCCCATCTGGGCCCATAGACTTGTTTATGTCGAGGTTATGGAGCAAGTCCCTCACCATCTCCCTTAGAATTACGGGGGCTTCGTCCTGCTCCCCGCCCCTAACTGCTAGCTCAGGGGTCTGGGTACTCGGGGGACACCCTACTCCACTGCTAAAGACCGAGGCAAAGAAGGCATTCAGTACCTCAGCCTTCTCCTCATCCTTTGTCACTATGTTACCTTCCATATCCAGGAGAGAGTGGAGGTTCTCCCGAGTCCTCCTCTTGCTATTAATATATTTATAGAAATTCTTTTTATTGTTTTTAACATCCAGGGCCAGGTTCAGTTCTAGCTGAGCTTTGGCCTTTCTAATCTTTTCCCTGCATAACTTTACTACACGTTTGTAATCTTCCTGAGTCGCCTGTCCTTTTTTCCAAAGGACATAAACTTTCCTTTTTTCCCTGAGCTGTGACCTTAACTCTTTGTTCAGCCAGGCCGGTCTCTTCCCTCGACAGCTCGCTTTCCTGCGCACAGGGACAGCCTGCTCCTGTGCTTTTAGGACTTCTTCCTTGAAAAGTGTCCAGCCTTCCTGGACTCCTTTGCCCTTCAGGGCTGCCTCCCAAGGGACTCTGTCAAGCAGACTTTTGAAAAGACCAAAGTCTGCCCTCCGGAAGTCCATGATGGCAGTCCTGCTGGTTCCCCTTCTTGCTTCCCTGAGAATCAGAAACTCTATCATTTCATGATCACTGTACCCCAGACGGCCTCCAACTGTTACATCCCCCACAAGTTCCTCTCTGTTTGCAAACAGCAGATCAAGTAGCGCTCCTTCCCTAGTTGGCTCACTCACCAGCTGTGTCAGGAAGTTATCCCCAACACACTCCAGGAATCTCCTAGACTGTTCCCTCTCAGCTGTATGGAGTGCCCAGCTGATATCTGGTAGGTTGAAGTCACCCACCAGGACAAGTGCAAGTGATCTCGAGACACCTGCTAGCTGCTTATAGAACATTTCATCAACCTCTGCATCCTGGTTGGGTGGTCTGTAATAGACTCCCACCACAATAAAAAAAGAAGAATTAAATGCTCCTGCTTGGGCCAAAATGAGCACTATGTCAATATGTTTCTTGTTTCTTCTAAAAAAATGAAAAATTTAATTTGGGACATAATATTGATTCTTGAAAAAAAATCTCCCAAAAAGCAGCCAGACTGAAATCTATTCTGACATTTTGTGGATGAGCATGATGTAGTTCATATACAGTAGACCTTGATCAGGGGGAACAAGAAGTGAAACAACAGGTTTTAGTAAATGCCAAAGTCAGAAAAGACAAGACATCATGTCAGGCTCTTCACTATCCTATCCACTGTACAGGCTGCAGAATTTCTTTCAGTGATTTCTGCTGTATAAAGGACCAAGAACATCCTTTTGTCTGGGTCGTGCTCTCTGAAGACTCGTGGGATGCAGCTATCTTGTGACGCAGTTAAGGGGTATTGTAGTAGCTGACCTCCGCAGCCTGACTGCCTCCTCTGACATGGATCTGACCTGTAACAGATCCCTTTTTTCCAGCTGCTTCCTGCCAGTTGGACTTCCTCTCTGGAGCAACAGAGAGAGACACGAGCACCCCTTTGTTTGGAGGGACCTTTCTCATATCTGCTTTGGAGACAGGCTTAGCCAAAAACAGGCTGCAAAAGAGATGTAAAGGTGTGAAACTTTAGCCAAAACTCAGTCTAGCAGGTGCTCCACCCCTTGGCTTCATTTTGCTAAGTTCCACCTTATGTAGTCTTTATCAGTAACAATCTCCCTTAGGTATAATTTTTATTTTGCTCTTCTCCCTGGTTGCAGATGAAACATGGCCCATTTCCCTTTGTATGATCTCACAGATCCTTATCAAGTCATTTCTTTGTGATAAACAAAGGAGATCAAGCTGCTCCCTCTTACTTCAAGCCATAATTTCAAGACCTCAGATTATGGACATAGACCTGAGAAGAGTTTCCTGGCTGTCATGTTCAGACTGCTGCCATAGAGATTAACCATGTCAAATGACTCCTCCTCAAAACTTTTAAAATTCTGTCTTAAAACTAAGATTTTATTTGCTTTCCATATTATCAGTAATAATCTCTTCCGGTACCTAACGCTTTTCATGGTTACACACTTTTTATTCTATTGCGCCCTGAGGCCCTAACAGCAGTGAAGCAAATGCTTCACCTTAGGTTGCGTACATGATGTATCCCTTTGCCAATGAGGCTAATTTCAGTGGTACCTTCAGTGAGACAATCACTCTTAAAACACCCACAATCTGAGGTATGCTGGATATGACAGTTACCCAAACCTGGAATTCTGCCCACTCCTTTTCATTGTCTGAACCTCACATCTTTCAGAGAGTTAAAATCATTTTTTACTATAACTCCTAAATAAATTATGATATTTAGGCCTGTATGCAGATGCTTCAGCGCTTTGGTGCCAGGCTATTCCATCTGGTTTTTAGAGTCAGGTCTCTAGTACTTCCTACATCCTACCTTCCAGTCCCATGTGGATGTTGCTGATACTCCACTGGATCAGTAACAGACCTAGTGGCCTAGACTTTGGTGCCTGGGTTACTCCCCTAATTTCAAATTGCACAACACAAAACTCAATGTAAAAACAAGGCAAAGCTTCCAATGACATTTAATTTCTATCAGCAATCTGTTATAGTTTATAAAAATATCTGTCTAATGATATATATGTAACTACGTATTTTCCTCCATGTAATCTACCATAAATCACACTGCATATTAATTTTCATAATACAGACTTGGGGTTTTTTAGGTAAATTTGCATTAATTTCATTTAACTTTGAGATGTCGGTGAGAGCTAATCACTCTGAAATCTTGCTACATTTAATGGATAGGAACAGACACCTTCATAAGGTAATTCTAAAATAAGGTTGCCAAAATGAATTAAAGATTATGGGGGAAATCCAGAAGATCTGCAGCAGTCATGCAGAGGCACCTGAGCTAGTTTTAAAGGTGTCTGGATCCTGGAAGCACAGAGGGATGCCAGAGAAGCATAGAGCAGTATAGGCATGGCTCAGTGGAACTGAGTGGAACACTCTTCTTCATATGCTGGTAATGAACGACGAGCTTACAATTTCTGAAGAGTAGTTTTTAGGCAGACTATCACCTCTTTAACATTTAGAAAATGTCTAATATCATTTTTTTAGAAGGATAAAAGAATGATTGCCAGGTTTCAGTATACAAAAGTAGCTTTAAATTAGCACTTTTGCCAACTTCCATATTCTCTTTCTTCCCTAAAATTGCATGGTGTGGCTATGACCTTTCAGGGGGTGGCTGATTTCTACCACTGGAGGTGGTTGTACCTCACCGAGAAGATTTTAGATTGTACTACTAAAACAAATCAACTTGATCAACGTCTACTGGGAATGAACTGGAATTGTGCCGGTCTATTGCAGAGAGACAAATTTCATATTCAGGTTAAATTTTCTTTCTAAATGACCTGAGAGACCAACACTTTAAAGGAAAGCAAATGTGGTAGCAGATGATGACAGGAAGGTTGTTGAAACATTTTGTGTTTGAAAACAAGGGATGAAAATTCTAAAATATAGGTCATTTTCCGATATTTGGATGAAAAAACTCACAATAGGCAATCTATTTTAGTTCACTGGAAACTATGAAGTGAAAATTGAAAACTGAAAATTAAAAGCTTTAATGTTGATCACTTTAAAGTTCACTTGAATATTTTTTATTTTGAAAATCAGATTTTTTTCAAATAAATATTCTTTCTTATAACACATTTAAATTTCAGTAAGTTTCCTCACTTTTTTTTTAGTGAACAGTTTCTGAAACAACCTTATAATTGCAAATCTGCAAAGTTTCATGTAAAACATACAGCTGTGAAAACACAGAAAGTGTCCCATTTTGTGCCTTATTTTGCTTGAAGGTGAGGACTGTGTCCTGAGGTCCTGAACATCCAATTTTGAGAAGTTCCACTTAATGCATCTAATAATGTTAAAAATAGAATTAAGGTGAGGGGGAAGGCATGGGTTTTGCCAGTCCCCACCCCATGCTGTTTTCACATTTCCCTAATAGTGTAAAATAACAGCATTGATCAAAGAACCCAAGTGACTTGACAACAAACAGTAGACCAGTTATAGGATCTTACAACATTTGTCTGTTACAATATCTTCTGGGAAAGTTTAGTCCTGGAGTGAAATTTTTACTGCTTGTTACATGTAGTTAAGGGCAAAAAACACCGCTGCAGCCTCGAAAACAACTTAGCCATATTCATTAGACAGCGCAAGGGCGATCTAAGCACAGAATCGCTATGTTTCTCAAGAGAAAAGGCGGGATCCAACATAGCCTCCAGGAGACTTTTAATTCGGAGGCACAAACAGTTTGATGGCCATTAAACGTAACAGCTGGCAACACAAGGAGCCAAGAAGGAATGTGGAGCCAAGGAGTAATATTTCTGCCTTCCTGGGTTGAAGTACAAGAGAGCTCACTGATACTCCACACTGGATGTCCAACAGATAGCAACAGCAACCGAGACACTAACACATGAGTCACCCTCTGTATCTTCAGTGTAACAGTGATGGAAAGTGAACTTCTTGCGTTATCGGCTGGCAGAGGTAACGCTGATTGCAGAGCAGGGAAGCTGAGAGCATCAGCAAGGTTGGCAGAAGAAGCAATAGTTGGGTTTTGCATCCTAACCAACTCCTGTTTAGGGAGAAGGAAAGAGGATCCTGCTGTACCTTGTGATTATTTGGGCATTTTAAACAAAGTGTGGTTCTTGAGGATTAGGAGTTTATTCTGTCAGAGCCTCTTTTTCACTCCAGCATCTCATTTTGGTGAGTGTCAGCCACTATTTGGTCACTAAGTCTGGTCTAATCCTTCACACATTATCCTGCTGGAGTAGATAACTTGGTGGTTATTGAAGGACAGAGAAGCTGGTGGTTTAGAAATGGCCTGCTGGTGTCCAAGCATGTTCTTCATGTACTGAGTTATAAATCAGTGTCTGCTTTGAGACTATATATGGAATTTCAGGTTTCAGTGCTGGCGGTAAGAAAAATAATGCAGGATTACTGCTGTGTAGTCTCATCCATAACTTTATGAGATTCTTTTCAGAGAAGGAGGATTTGGAAGCAAAGTTAAGGGCCCCTTCTGGGTCCGTCCCTCATTTAGTTTGAGTCTGCTGTACGGTACTCAGGCAGCATAAAGGGGGGGGGGGGGTTAAAATGGGAAAAATTATGCTTTTGCTCACTCCAATGGCTTTTTGCACTACCAGAGAGGTGTCAAGAGGCCTTAATATAAAAGAGAATTGGTTTTATCTGCTTTTATTTTTCCCTGATTTGTGCACTCAAAATACTGATGAGCACTGGGAAGTGAAATCGGAAGAGAAGTCACACCTGCATCGAAAGGACACCCATTTTATGTTTGATTTTTTTTCCTTTTCTTTTTTTTTTTTTCCCCTTAGATGCAACAATTAGTCCTGGAAAATAAGAGGTGAAGATACGTGCTGGCGGGGAGCTCTGCAGTATTTGAAAACGCTCTCTGCAGTAGAGTCTCAGAGTTTATCACTTACAGTTAACCTCTGGTGCAGGGGGAGTCCTGCTCCTCCTGAGGGAGAAAAAATATCTCAGGAAAGAAGTTACCTACAAGTATGAGCACAGGCACATGTACGTGTGCGCATCTGAGTGCATACACGCCTGGTGGATGTGTCTTATGCTTGAAACCTTCACATATAAAAAATGTAAAACGTGACATCTCATAATATTTTCATATTGGGTAACTACAGAGAATATTTTGGCAAGGGTGCTTAATCTAAAATGTTCAATTTTAATCAGCTTGAACTATGGTCTGTCTTTCTGTGAACTGAAAACCACCAATCAATTTTCCTTTATCTTTTTTTCTGTTTTTCTTACCCAAGGCAATGCCTTTTGTAAAAGGGTATTTATTTTTAATGGATTTTTTAATGAATTTTTCAGTCAAGCTATTAATAATGCCATTAATTATAGGCAGCTTGTATTAAAGTGCATGCTGGCCTCTTAATCCTGACCCCCAGCTATTGGCTTGCAGCTAATCCAGCCCGGTGCTTGGCAGCGGTGCCGGCCGCAGCCCGTGGCTGCTTGGGAACAGGGGGAAGACGGGACTAAAGGATAAGAAGGGCTGGGGAAGCGAGGGAAGGGGGGGAGCGGCATTTTGAGTATATACTTTGCCAGAGGGGGTGAAGTTTAAAGCCAGATGATATGTTAGTGCGGTGGGGATAATCCTGGAGATGCGGTGCCAGCACTTTGGGAGGACCTTCCCCGGCGGAAGGCTTTGCTCTGCCTGAAAGCCCTGGCCGGTTTGATAACCCCCAGGAGCCCCACGCCGCCTTACCTGGGGCGGTTGTGCACGACGGCCGCCCCACTTCAATCTGCTTAAAAGATCGGGCAGACAGAAGGCCCCCGCCACATAATAGATTCCTTTCCCTTCCCCAGGCTGCTCATCTGACATGATTGTTACGAAAGTTGCTAATTATCGGCTGGTTGGAAGATAATGAAGGGGCCCCATCCTGTGTGGTTAGAGGAGAGAAACTCCTGTCATTAGGAGTGGGACCAGATCCAAAGAGTTTCCAGCCTTTGTGCTTGGGTGCACATCTCTGTGTTTCATTTTCTGGGGTGATTGGAGGTGTTAGAGAGATCTTAGAATCCATCATTTTTCTCCCATGAAATTTTAACTTTTTTTTTTTTTTTTTTTTAATATATAAATGTCCTTTTTATTCCTGTACTGACTTGTGTTTGCTTTGTTTGTAATTTTTGTCTGCATATCTTAGGAAAAAAAACCAAACCAAACCAAATCAAAACAAAAACTCTAGATACATTATTCTCTTTTTAAATGTTTATGGAACAAAAGAAGGTGCATTTGCCCTGTTGCAGACCTGTCTCTGGGCCACTCTCCATGGCTGCGGGATGCAAGCTTCATATTCACAGGCTCAAGGAGGAAACATCCTTTCTGCTGAAGATCAGGCACCCATAGAGATGTTAATCTGGTGTTTTATGGTAATTAATTTGAGCATTTAAATAAGTGGTTCGGCCACTGGATTTGTTAAGGGTTTTAAAAGCCAACAATGCAGAGCATGAGGTGGCAGGAAAAGGCAGCTCTTGTCCAGAGAAACAGAAAATTTGGACCTGAAGGAAACTGGGATGCTCGGGGGAGAAAATGAACTGAGGGTTTATGTTTTTTAGGTTTTTAATTTTTTCTCTTTTTTTCTTTGTTTTTCTTCTTGTGGTAATAACACAAACGTGTCTTAGGAAGGTGCTTGAACACTGGTGTGTGTTCGGGTGTTCATTACTCAACACAGACTTTGGAAAAGTTATAGAGCCAGCTAGGATGCTCCAAGCCCAGATTTTCCCATGCCCAGCACCAACACCCTCCAAGTCTTTCACTCTTTCCAATCACCAAGAAAGTTTTTCAACAGCAGCCCCAAAACTGGAGCTTTCTTAAGAAAAAGCAGTGGCAAGCTTGGGAAACATCTGCCCTCTCTGACACTGCATCCACCACCCTCTGTTATTTCTCTGTCCCTATTTGCTTTCTAGTAGAAGAGCTTTGTGTCTCAGTGGTTGCTTCTGGATCCAGGTATCAGTATTTAATAGTGTGGATAGAGGTATAATTTCAGCAACAGCATAAGGTGTTATGCCTGGTCATGATTTGCTCTTAACACTATTTCTCTATTTTCTTTGCCTTTTGGTTTTTTTTTGTTTGTTTGTTTTGTTTTGTTTTGGGGTTTTTTTTGGTCAACAGATTACCTTGACTGTAATAAAACATGAAAGATCAAGGTGGTATAAACTTTTTCCCAGAAAAAAACCACCAGCATTGAATTTTGTAACTGATATTCTTCGTTTTCCTCAATGCTTTACAGCTTCTGCAACTCTTCTCTTATTCACCAGTGCTGCCGTCACCATGTCCTGTTAGATACCAAGTGACAGGTAAGAAACGGAGAGGAGAGAAGGGTGGAGGACCACTATGAATGGGTGCTGACCCTCCTAAATCATGCTCCTTAACCCTGATGTGGGGAAATGAGACAGCACATGTCACCCTAGTTGTTGTGCTGTGTCTCAGCTTCTCTACAGCTTTACTCCAGCTGCAGCGTTGACTGTATTGCAATAGTTTAGTTTCTTGTCAAACACCAGCAGATGAAGCAGGTGCAAATGTGCCCCGGAGACACAGTATGCACTGGTTGATGCATCCACATTTCCAAAGAGAAAATGCTAATCCCATACAATTAAACCAGAAATACCAAGAATTTGTTGGGTTTTTTCCTTCATTAAAGGGGTTTTTTCCTTTTTTTTTTTTTTTCTGGTCTCTGTGAGGATATTCAAGTTTTGCCTAGTGAAAAAAGAACTGGAACAAATGTACCATCTTTTTTAAGTTGGTCCAAAGAAAACCAAACAAATTACAGAAATTCCTTCAACATCACTGCCTTTCTTTCCTATATTCTTAAATAAAATACAATGTAAGGCAAATGAAACTAATTTATTTCTGTTATTTTCATGTGCTTTATGTTTTCATGCTTGTTTCTTTTCAAAATCAGAACAGCAGATACACAAGTACAACAAACCAGGGAGGACCACAGGTCATTTCATGACCCGAGGGACCAGCTTTCAAATCTGAGACAACAGCTTGGATAGCTGGGGTAATTTCAGCTATATCCATCTTCCCACAGCGAGTCCCTACATGGGTAGATATATTGGCACTGTTGAACTCACTGGTGGTTTTGTACCTAATTTTTATATGAATCGTGCATTTTGAAACATTTGCCCAAAAGAAGTTGTGTAACTTTTGAGATTCACCTGTTGGTAGTACTCTCTCTGCTTGACAGTTTTCAGAAAGATCAGGGTTTCTAGATTTCTGAATGAAAGGGATATTAGCCTGTTATTTCAAAGGTCAGATTGAAACTGAGTTTGATCAGACAAGAATGAACGAATAACCATATGTTCTGGCAAGATAACTATAAACACATCTAAGAGAAACGAGTATGATGGTCTCAGCAAGCTTTCCTGAGCAATGTGAATTTTGCGAAGGTTATAAATTACTCAGAGTTAAAAATGGCCCAGTTTGACTCCAACATTCGCTATATTTCATGAAATACACCTATACACATACATCTTTCTTAATGAAAGTGAGGACTGTGCTGATTGTCAGTGGTTTTAAACTTCAGTTTGATTTTTTCCCCCTACTCAAGGAGCATTTTTACCAATTTTTATAGAAGAATAAAAGGGATGGGAGAAGATAAAACCGATTCAAAGTAATTTTGGGAACATTTCTGCATAACGTAACTGGAAAGTTTCTCCCACAGGATTTCTCTCAGTTCGGGATATTTTTTTCATTTTTTCATTTTTTTTTTTTAATTCACACTAATTTAGCAAGCTATATAAGTGAGTGCTTAGCTTTAAGGGTAAAAGGAGTTAGATGTGTGCTCAAGCTCTTACTAAATTGGATCTTGATTAATTTTTGTAAATCTATCTTATTTCTGGCATAGCTCAGGAAAGCTTTCAGTCCCCGCCTGGAATGGGAACCTGAAAGGCTTTCAGCACATTAGAGACTTGTCTTTTCAGGTCAAGTCTGAGATACAGTGAAAGGGAGGGAGGATTGCATTGTGCTTGCTTGACCTATGCAATATTTTATTTTTGGATAAACAGAGCACTGCAGCTTCCAGTATTTTTCTGATCCGTCAGTCTTCACAAATGCTGCATTCAGCAAATAGGGCACACTGTTTCAGTATGTGCTGTTTCTCTTTCTATCCATCTCACTCATTTCTTTTTGTAAACCTCCTCGTGGACTATATATATTTAATTGCAGATCTCATTTGATTCTTTTTTTTTTTTTTTTCCCCTTCCTGGTACATGAAATGAAAAAAAAAATAAAGATCGTTATTGATTTTTCTCTACTTGACTCGGTGTGGGTCAAGGATTTATACCTTTATACCAAAAATCGCCTTCTAACAGGAGCCATTTAGCTGAAATCAAACAGCTGGATCATGTAAATTTGTGTAACTCCATTAATTTAAAAAGAACTGCTCGGATTTATACCAGCTGAGGACCTTGTTCAGAGGAAAAACTTCTAAGAAAAAGCATCCTCTTGCTGGGATAAACAGTTTGGCCCCCAACAGCAAATTCGTTTTCTTTTTAAAGTAAGGGATAATATAGCGTAGTATCCTGAGTTGCAGGATACTATTCCCATGGCATTTCAATGGGAGCCAATTTCCAGAAGACTGGATTACACAAGGGAAATAGAACAAAGCAACAAACACTTAGGGGTTATTGCTGCTCATTCACACATTGATCCTGGTTTCTCCAAAAAAGATAAAAATAAAACATTCAATATTTTCCAACTAGAAGGAATAAATGCTTTTCTTCCTGTGAATCATTTGTAGCCTGCTTGCTCTGACTGGCATGACTGCTCATGTCATTCGTAAGGAGTTTTTCTCCACCCAGGTTGACTGTTGTTTTCAAGACTAGACCTGGAAACCCTCAGAGAAATAATCACTGAGGCTAAAAATGGTGGGACTTTACAGTATGGAATAATTTTCACTTGTACATGCCATAATGCTATATTGTTTGGAGGTAACCCCTAACAGGACCCCATGAAGGGCAATGAGGTGCTACCTGTTTTCCTGCGAAAGTTCAATGCCTGAAATGCACTGTTTTGTGCTGAGATGCTGTGGCAATGCCTCAGTGCCAGGGCACAGACCATAATAGCAGCTGGTAAATGTACTGGTAGATGTAAATGCTGGTTCTGGCATTTCTGAGTCTCCATTTGAGAATAGAATATTAGTGAGGCTCCTTCATTCATCAGGAGATATGAATTTTAGTCTTCGTGTCCTACTATGCTGCATTTCTGCACATGCTCAAGACGCGACTATTATACAAGATTGCAAGGTAATGGATGAAAAAAAAAATTAAATATTTACTTTCATATGAGGCACTGTTTTTCTCCTTTAAATACAGTGGGAATCTGTGGTGGTTCACTCACGCATAGTATATGCAGATCTGCATTGGAGATGTCTACAAATACCTTAAAAGAGATGTGTTGGCCTGTGCTATGGCACAAAATTCACATTTTTCAGGATGCTGTTTTTCTCTTTTATAAGATAAGGATGTTTGTATGCTGCTACATGTTTTTGTTACATGCTATACACTATGAATGTCTGCTCTGTAAACTATATAAATTTATTGCTATTTGCAAGCCCACATTCAATGATTCCATTCTGTATTTAAAAAAAAAATAAAAGAAAGAAAAAAGCTTGCTGTAAAGCACCCTAAGAATGGGGGGAGAATGTCAAATATTGGCACACTAACAGCACGTCACAGTGTCTGTCCTTCTACCAAGTCTGAAATAATTTGCAGGTTGAAAATCATTTCACTTTTACAACAGATGGGAAAAATTCCTGATTCTTCTCTACTGAATGAGCTGTTGAAAGACCAAAAAGCTGTTGAAGAGATAAAAAAGATCAGAATAATTTGCTAAGCATTTTGACACTGTGCATGTCCAACCAAAGCTGTCTCCCTCTGGTGCGGAAGATAAATGGCAGTGAATCAAGATCTGATAGTGACTCAGTATTTGCTGTGCCTGTGACTGGAAATGACTCTGAGACTAAATTATCATGAAAAGGGGCTCAGCATAACAGAACATTTTCTCTCTTCATTTTTTTTGCCCTTTTTTTTTCCTTCTCCTATTTCTCTTTTTCTTTTTCTAATAAGGATTTAAAAAAATGAGACCCAAATGACCAATAGAAATGACAAAGCAATATTTTCTAGCGTTAATGTGCAGAATGCACCACGCATTTAAACTCCTTTTTCTGTAAACCTGCACAATGTTCTTGTTTTCTTGTGAGTGTGGATGGTGTGCCTGAAATCCAACTTTTTGGTGGAAGGTAGCCGAGTTAGAACAACACGAGGGCCTGTCTAGGGTTTCTGGCACTACTAGAAACTGGGAATTGTGTTTATTTTCAAGCTTTGTGAGGTTTCAGGAGGCATAGTGATAAATGTTGCTCAGATACATGTTAAGAGATGTTCCCTTTCCCAGAGAAATTACAGCCTCCTGCAGGACACGAGAAGGTCTTTAGTGGAGAGTCTCTAATGGCAGATTTTCCTGTGGCTGCTCATTTTCCAATGTCTTTCCTCTGAAAACAACATGAAATCCCTGCTCTGACTCTGGAAGCAATCACATATTTTTATAGCCAGAAAGAAACCATATTTGATTGTTGAATCTAATTTTCTGTGTAAAACAGGTGATAAAGTTTTACCTATTAACATCTGTTTGGAGCCTAATTATCCATTTCTGGCTAAACCATAACCCTTCATAAGCCATTCTTTTTTTTTTTTTTTTTTGCATGAAAATGTCAAAAATGGAGGCATTCCTGCCATGTTTTTCATGTTTGCTTTCATGTCTTGGCTGCGCTAAACATCGGTCCTATCTTTGTGTTTTCCACTTGTCTAACTTCAGCTTCTTACTACCAGATCCCTCTACTATTTTCCTCTGTTAAATAAAAGGTCTACCTAATACCTGATATTTTATTTAAGAAACACAGAAACTCAATTAAAGTCCTTGCAATCTTCTTTGCAGACAATTAGCCAAAATGAGCCTCTTAATTAGCTCAGTGTAAGACTTTTCTCTGAACCATGTCCAGTTTGTAACATCCCTCTAAGAGGCAGACAGTGTAAGTGGAACTGGTAGACTGATGTTAGTCTTACCAATGCAGAACACAAAAACAAGACTAGTTCCTTGATTATTCACTGTTCCTGTGATTCCTTGTCCAAAGGTTTCTCAACCCACTTGACACAGCAAAATATTAGGAATTTTCATGAAGCTGCTTTTCTTCTGTGATCCCCAACTGTTTTCTGCTTTGAGCAGTATCATTCAAACAAATCAGGGAAACCTTGACATATAGTGTCACATGCTACATTTACTCAGTTCATCCTTATAAAAGAAGCTGAAATGAGGGTTTGCCAGCAATGTGTAAGTGTAGGAACTCGGAAGGTCCATGTACACTGGTACATGCACTTTGAGAGTGGCATTGCTTCAGCCAGTTTTAGTTGTCTACTAAATCAGTCATTTGGGCTTTCTTTATCATCTATGAAGAAACAAATGCCTCAAAAAGTGTCAGGCATCTTCGTTTTCATTGACAACTGTCTTAGGGCGGGATGAATAGGGGACTTCAACCACTCAAATATCTGCTGGGAAGTGCAACACGGCAGGACATAAGCAGTGCAGAAGGTTTCTGAAGTGCATTGAGTATAATTTCCTCAGGTGATTTAAGAGCTGATGAACAGATGTGTTTTCCTCATACTGGACCTCAAACTTGCAAACAAGGGGATGGATGGATGGATGCATGGATGGGGGCAGCCTTGGCTGCAGGAGCCATGCAATGGTGGAGTTCAGGATCCTGAAAACCGAACACCAGGGAAAAAGCACAACCATGGCACTAGACTCCAGGAGAGCAGACTTTGTTTTTTTCATGGACCTGTTTGAAAGAACCTAATGTAAGACCATTCTTGAGAAAAACAAATGGGTACAGGAGAAATGGTTGATTTTCACAGATCACCTCCTTCAACCTCAAGAATGGTCCATCCAACATAAAGGAAGTCAAAGAGCAGCATAGTGGAAGAAGGGAAGGTGGTGGATGTAGTTTTTCCGGATTTTAGTAAGGCTTTTGATACTCTCCTTCACAGCATCCTTCTGGACAAGCTGTGTGACTGTGGGATGAATGGGTTCATGGTGAGCTGGGTGAAGAATTGGCTGAAGGGAAGAACTTAATGGATTCTAGGGAATGGGGCTACATCTGGCTGGTGACTGGTCACCAGTGGTGTTCCTCAGGGTTCAATTCTAAGGCCAGTTCTGTTCAATATATTTATCAACGATCTTGATGCAGGAATTGAATGCATCGTTAGCAAGTTTGCTGATGATACTCAACTTGGAGGTGCTGTTGACTCTCTTGAAGGACAGAAAGCCTCAAAGGGGGATCCAGATATATTGGAGCATTGGGCTATGATTAATGGGATGAAATTTAACAAGTTGAAATGCCAGATTCTGCAACTAGGATGGAGTAATGCTGGGCACCAGTATAAACTGGGAGAGGGTTGGCGGGAGAGGAATGGCTGGAGAGCAGCCCTGCAGAAAGGGATCTGGGAGTGCTGGTCGACAGCAGGCTCAATAGGAACCAGCAGTGAGCCCTGGCAACCAAAAGGGCAAACCACATCCTGGGGTGCATCAGCACAGTATAATCAACCAGACAAAGAGGGGATTATCCCACTATATTCAGCATTAGCATAGCCTCTCCTTGAGTACTTGTGCAGTTCTGGGCCCCGCCATTTAAGGAGAATGTGAAGGTGCTTGAATGAGTCCAGAGGAGGGAAACAAAGCTGGTGAGAGAGTTGAAAGACATGTCTTGTGAGGAGTGGCTAAGGACTTTGGGCTTGTCTGGAGGGCTAACCTCATTGCTCTCTACAACTTCCTGAGGAGGGAAGTGGAGAGGGAGGTGCTGATCTCTTCTTCCTGGGATCCAGTGATAGGACTCATGGGAATGGTTCACAGCTGCACCACGGGAGGTCAGACACTGGAATGGGCTTCCTGGAAAGGTGGTCAATGCCCCAAGCCTGTTAGTGTTTAAGAGGCATAGTATTTAACATGTTTTAACTTTTGGCCAGCCCTGAATTGGTCAGGCACTAGGACTAGATGATCATTGTAGGTTCATTCCAAGTCAAATAGTCTACTCTGCTCTAAAGTTGAATTCTAAATTTGAATTTCACAGGTAATGTGAAGTGCAAGAAGAAAAAATTCTACAAGCACATAAGCAGCAAAAGGAAGACCAGGGAGAATAATGGTTTGCTACTGAATGGGGCAGGGGACATGGTGACAAAGAACATAGAAAAAGATGAGGGACTTGATGACTTCTTCATCTGTCTTTACTAGTAAAACTGGCCTTCATGAATCCCAGATCCCCAAGACCAGAGGGAAATTCCAGAGCAAAGAAGACTCACCTTCAGTGGAGGACAACCAGGTTAGGGAACATTTAAACAAACTGGACATGCACGAGTCCATAGAACCTGATAGGATTCACTCATGAATGCTGAGTTAGCTGGACAAGGTCATTACAAGGACACTCATTTATGTTTTAAAAGGGAGAGTGGCTGTGGAAAGTTCCCAAGGGCTGTTAAAAAGCAAATGCCATTCCTATCTTAAAAAAAGACAAGAAGGAGGATCCTATGGACCTCCAAGGAAATAAATTAGTCTTAATTTCTTGAAAATTCCACTTTAGGTAGTTGAAAGCAACTCTTAGATTGCCGTTTAGATTTCTGTTCTCCAAGCTAAACACAGTTCCCTCAGCATCTCTTCGTACATCTTTGCATGTTCCAGCTCTGTAACTGTGTTAGCAGCCTTTCTTGGACTATCTCCAGTTTTCAGTCTCTCCTATAAAGAAGCTCAAAATCAGACAGACTATTCCGATGCAGCTCATGAGAGCCAAGTAGTGGGAAATAATCCCTTCTTTTGACTACTGGCTGCAGTCTTTTTGTGGCGGAGTCTTCTTTTTAGATGGCTGCAAGTAGATGAGTTACACCTGCACAGAGCTGGGTATGGGTCAAATTCTATTTACTCTCCTAGAGAGAATAAACTTGGAATGGGTCCATTTGTCTGCAGGGTGAGATACAGAGGATGGCACATCAACTTATCGGTGTCAACTATCTGTGGGCATGTTCTTCATCTGTGGCAATTGTGCAGGTAATTTGTGCCAGCTTAAACTTTTTTCACTGGAAGGTAACGTGATTCTCATTAGCTCACATATGTCATGGGCTAAGAATGTGCACAGAAACTCCTACTGGGGTTCAGCTGACTTACAACAACATTCAGTTCTCTGTCTGAGTTCTCTGTCCCAGTTCTGTATTTCTCGAGCCCTGGCAAAACAAAAGAGATGAAAGAGGATCCCTCTGCTATGTCACGAACATTTCAGACCCAAACCGTGAAAGAATTTCACACACAGATTTGGTTCTGAGCATCCTCGCTGGCCAGTGGCTTTGATGAACTGATCCAAAATCCTGACCTCAGTCACATATGAAAGGCGGATCCAGTTCTGAAGTGGACTCTCTCTGTAATGTGCAAATTCACATCTGTCTCTACTATTAATATTTCAGGGTCTGAATGACACTTGGCCAGATTTTCTCTGATCTCTGCTTCATTGATATCTACTGAAAAAGAGCTTCTTGCTTCCAAAATCAGCTTCTCTGTTTCAGACATAGTCTGTTTGCATGTGTTACTTTATGCAGCCATAAGAAAGCTTTCTATGGAAATCCATACACTTTTCAACATGAAAATTTGGCTAACTTTTTTTTAGTAAAGGGGATGCAAAAAAAAAAAAAGAAATTAATGATTTTCCTCCTGACTGTCCTAAAAAGCAAATGGAATATGCAGAGGGAAAACCTGCTTGCACAGAGCAGACATATTTCTGGGCATCTACGTAGTTAGCAGAGGGAGGATGTTCAATTAGTCTCTTTACCACAAGCTCCCCAGTTAGTCTCCCTCTGGAAAATAGGTGAGAAATTCTTATATTCCTCTCAATATGTTAATCAGACAACTGGTATCACAGTTCTCTAACTGTGTAATACCAGTCCCCCTTGGCAGATATATTTTATTTGGATAATGATGTGAAATTTAAGATCTACGTTTCAATTGTAGAGAGCCATAGGCAGTTGTCAATTTTAGTGACAGACATGAACCTGGAGCTAAATTCCTGTGCACAAGCAAAAATTCCAACAGGCGTAGCGCAATTCTGGTCCCTTAATAGAAATACATTTTCTCCCATTGAGGGGCAGTATTTTTAAATTGTGCATTGCTTCTCCTGGTGCTGGCAAATCACAAATGCTCTCAAATGTTTCCTTTTACTTGGACAGTTTGGTCACTTCGTCTATCAAGCAGTTTGCTGTAAAATCTGAGGGTTATTTGGTTTTTTTTCTGCCTCACGTGGCCATTGCTTGGTACCAAAGCACTGTAGTATTAATCTCCAGCTTTCTTTCCCATTTCCTTGGTCTTCCTGGGCAAATATTATGATTTTTAATGCACACTACACTCTTTCTCTCCTATTCACTTCAAAATGTCTTAACTCTAATTAGCTTTTGTGTCCAGTGCAGAGAAGGGCTTTCTTTAGCTCTAGCTAAAATCGTGAAGGGTGGTTATTTAGACCTCTCTTTCCTTTTTTTTACTAGCAATAGTCTAACAGAAATCACCCTTTTCCTGTAAATACCAAATTGTAGGTATATAATTTTAAGTTTCTTTCTATTGTTGTTGGTTTTGTTTTTATTATTATTATCATCATCATCATCATCTTCCTAATTATTTTCATCATCTTTGTTGTAACTATCATTATTATTATTTTGCATAATGTTTATGGGGGAGATTTTCAGTTAGCAAGAGTGAAATTTTCTTTAAAACTTGTGGGTGCATCAGAAGCCTGAGGAAAAGATGAGCTGCATTCTATTAGTTCTATTTTTTTTCCCCAAAGTAGATCTACCACCACAGAAAGCTGTCCCTAGAGCTGTCAATCAAAAAAGGAACAATATGAATAGCAGCAGCAGCAGCACAAAATTCTTCCATACTATATCACAATAGACAAAGCACAAGGTTAGGACTCAGGAGTAGGGCTCTTTTGAATCTGTGATTTTTCAGACTTGCCATCTAGCCAAGAGAAAAAAAAGAAAAAAAAAAAAAAGAAACAAGGAAAAAAACTTGTATCAAGTCAGTCTAAAGCTATATTTTCTCCTTTTTTTTCTCTAAATACCTAATTAAAAAAAAAATGGTTTGCTTTTCTTTTTAAATGTTTTTCAATAAAACAGTTTCTTTAAAAAATTCAGAGGTAATCTGGATGTTGTTCTGTTTCCTACAACATACATTGAAGATCCTGCAGTCCCAGGTCCAGATCTCTTATCTCATGAAGTCAGAACAAAGATGTAAACAAAATCTCTCAGCTTTTATGAGGTGACCTAGTGAACACACCATGGACATGTTTGGACTACAGCTTTCATCAGATCTACTTTGTTTCATAAAATGTACTTAAGTACTCCTGAGTGCTGGGACTGGAGCTCTCTTTCAGGTACATGCCCCAAACACTGAGCTATAGAGTTATTTGCGCATCCTGCTTGGCCAAATCAGCATCTCCTGTGAAGCTGAACTGCTCCAGCTGTAACAACAGAGGGAAAGCTGCCCCAGACAGACCTTCAGCACAACAGTTCAAGCACAGCATTAGGAAGTCAGATCCATTTTTTCACTAAGAAGAAAATCACAAAATCAGAGTTTGAAGTGGGAAGGAACCTCTGTAAATCATAGAATCACAGAATCATAGAATGGTTTGGGTTGGAAGGGACCTTAAAGATCATGCAGTTCCAACCCCCCTGCCATGGGCAGGGACACCTCCCAGTAGACCAGGTTGCTCAAAGTCCCATCCAGCTTGGCCTTGAACACTTCCAGGGATGGGGCATCCACAACTTCTCTGGGCTAGATCATCTAAGAAAACTCTGCTGCTCAGAGCAGCATCAGCTAGAACCAAGCTTCCCTGAATATTTTCAAGGATGGAGGCTCCATAATCTTTCTGGGCAACCTATCCCAACATTTGGTCACCCTGACAGTAAAACGGGGCTTTCTAGTGTTTAAGCTGAATTTTCTGTATTTCACTTTGCGTCCATTGCCTCACGTCCCTTCACTGGATACCGCTGAGAAGAGTCTGGCTCTGTCTGATTTATTCCCCCATATTGTATAGCTATACACACAGATAAGATCCCCCAGAGCCTCCTCTTCTCAAGGCTGAAATGAACTACTCTTAAGTCTCCCTGCAGTCCTCAGTGCAAGAAATCTCTCTCAAACAAGCATTTCTGCAAGAGGGTGAGTGCTAAACTGTGGGCAAATTCCTTAGCTCCCACAAAGATTCAAAGATCTACTATCTAGGGATAGATTTAGGGATCTGCTCTCTGCCCAAAGACCAGTCCTAACAGGTAGTGTGGAAATAGCCACGCTGTTTTGGAGGTTAAGAGAATTTAATTGTGTGATCAGAGCTAGATGCTGACCACTGGCTCAGGATCTAGCAGAGTTTAGTTTACTACTATAGCTATAACCACTGACCACACGGGATCTAGATGGGTGTCACCTGTCACCAGAGCTGACACATCTGACCTAACCATCTGAATTGCTTTCAGAGATGTAGATGGGAAAAAAGTCCTTTTGGGATGCTGTTCATCTCCTCCTGAGGCACTTTTCTAAAGCATGGCAGATTGGTCAAGCCCTGGAAACGTCTGCTTCTCTCTGTGACTGGAAAGCAATGAAAGCAGACATAGCTGTCTACACTGTAGGCATCTGAAGTCAGAGGGGAGCAAGCACAGCCCAGGTAAGTGTGGTTGCCTCCGTTTTCACTGTTTAAAGTCCCCAAACACCAACTACTTAGAAAAAACACCGCAGTGTTTGTTTTTATGGTGGGTGAAACACTCGGTGGTTATGCCACAGGCAAATGCCAGCCCTGAGCACATCTCCCTGACTGGGTGCCGTGCTCAAAGCTGATTTTTACACTGGGTGAGGGATGAAGACGTGGAAGATTCACATTCACAATCCCTTTTGCTCCTGCAAAACCTCAAATCCTCTCTCCCTTTCTGTATGGTGACTGCCTTGGCGGCGCCCAATGATCCAAGCACCCCGTCTGGTGCAGGAGCATTTCAAAACCTTTGCAGACCTGCATATTTGCCAAAATATTTAAGTCCTGAAGACTCAGAGTTGATATTCTTTAGGGTCATATAGGGCTTTACAAGTCTGGCTGTCATAATCTGCATTTCACAATGAAGGTTCCTCACTGTGGACACAATCCTTCCACGTCAACATCTGCGGATGTTTTAACAGAGCCATGAAAGCTGCAATGGACACATCACAATAACTCATATTTCTGGCACAGAAGCAGTTGTCCTCTGAGCTGCTTCCCCACAAAGAGTGCAACACTTAAGAAGAATACAATGTGTGCTAGAAGGGTTTCCATTTTCCCAAAGAATCAAGGAGACTGTGGGCTTTAATCATATTTATGATTCTTTTAAACTAGATTAGTTGTTCCTGTCGTTAACAAGACCATGGTGCTTTTTGTCACGTTGGAAGTGTGACGTGCTTTAGCATACTCGGATTTGAAAACAGGAGCTGACAGGGTTTTGCTCACAATTGTTTTGATAGTAGATTTTTCTGGCTTTTTTTTTTTTTTTTTTCATTCTTTCTTCTTCAGATTCTGGCTCTATTGATCTTTAATGGCTTCCAGATGGGATCACGTTTGGCCATTTTATAGGCTGAGCTCTGAAAGACTAAGAAAATATGGTGCACGAAAGCCGCCCATTAACTAATAAAAAATAAAAAGGCACTGCAAATATACTAATAAAGTTTGTAATGTCGTAATATATTAAGGAGATGACAACTGCGCAGGAAATAGGCCTGGCCTGGCTGCATGGAATAACGAGGGAGTTTTAACAGCTTATGGTAGAGGTAACAGCTGTCGAGTAAGAGGGAAACATTGCTTACATTTTACATTGTAGATGAAACAATACATTAACCGACCTTCCTGCTAAGACTTTGACTGTCAGCTAATCCAGTAAATTCCTCTGTGGGGGAAAGCATCTTCTCACCCTATATACAAGGCTGGGGGTGCCAGCAGCAGACAGGAATTGTTGAACGCCGCGATGCCGTGCAGATTGGGGAAAACAGTTTATCCCAGCCACAGACTGCTGGAGAGGAGACATTTTAAAACACCCTCTAATGCCTAAGACACCGAAGAGAGTAACTTGGTCCTGCTTCCGATGTGCCACATACCCTGTAGCTATCAATGCCAGCGTGAATGGATTGTACATTACTGAACATGACCATTTGTTTGCAGAAATCAGAGATTTCTGCATGCACGTATGCACATGTATTTAGCCCTTTGCATAATATGTATCATTAGGTGATGTTTTTTACTAATTAAAACCATTGGTACTATTATCATGTATAGACCAAGCACAAGGCTTTTTCAGCTCTTATTTCTGAATCCATCAATGTTGTTACAAAGCTGCTGGTAACCATTCATGCAGGGTGCTGTGTGAATGCCTGTTACATAGACAGTCACCATTTTGAAAAACTTGCCATCCTTAACACACAAGATTACCAAGGACATATCCCTGTTTTACAAAAGGGGCAATCAGAAGGCGTGTTTCAATGTAAAGTCATCTGAGAGCAGCCATTCCTGCGTAAAACCTGCATGTGAAGAATAGAGTTAGAAAAAGCGTCTTTCAGTTTGAGAAGAGCATAGGTGCATCAGCATGTGTGTGTGTATGTGTTTGAATGTGCACAGGATGGGAGAATGCCGGTTCCAGAGCTCTTGGCATCCAGTTCGATGTGGTGGCGTGGGATGTATAGAGTCATAGAATCATAGAATCCTCTAGGTTGGAAGGGACCTTTAAGATCATCAAGTCCAACCATCAACCTAACACTGCCACAAACACCACTAAACCATGTCCCTCAGCACTACATCTGCCTGGCTTTTAAATATCTCCAGGGATGGTGACTCAACAACTTTCCTGAGCAGCCTGTTCCAAGGCTTGACAACCCTTTCCGTGCAGAAATTTTTTCCTAATATCCAACCTAAACCTCCCCTGGTGAATGTCATGGAACTTTTTGGGGTGAGTCTCTTCAGGTCCAAGTACATGGTAGGATTAGGGTGCATTATAGGTTGTGATGGAAGATGATAAAGCTAAAGAGAAAGAAACTTCTCACAGTCCAGGATACATGAGTACTCAGGAAGAGCTGCCTGGGTGTTTCATGCAGATCTCCCCTCAGTCTAAAGCCCAAGGCTGGGATTGCCAACACTCTTACAGACTGTGGCCATACTGGGAACAAAACTCACATTTTACTCTTTCAATTCTTTACTCATACATCTCAAATGTCTTTCCTTTGGAATAAGCTGTATGAAATTCCTGAGAAATATATTTAGACTACCTGACACTAAGGTCTTCTGTGTCTTTACAGTGTCAACCCTGGAGACCAATATTAGGAAACATGAAAGGTTTCTTGGCTGTATTCTGTTCTATTCCTTGAAAATAATAAACATTTGTTTTGCCAGTCACTTCTGGGCTCATAATTGCAGTCCTAATATGAATGCATACAGCAGCACTGGGTTTCTATGTCTGTACAGAAAATGACAATAAGATTAAGAACATGGGCTTGATTATAAAGGCGCCATTAAACTTTAGCGTCATCCCTTTAGTGCACTCCACCCCTTCGCTTCAGAAACAAATGGTGTCGCCGTTTGTTTTTGGCTGCAGAAATCTTCATTAAAGTTGAGGAATTAAATATAGCACTTTAGCTAATTAATTATGGTTTGATCATTTTGACACCTCCAAATGACTCAGCCACATACCTGGAAGCTTTGTCAACTCAATTGCATCTTTATTTTTGTTGCCTTTAACCAACAATGAAGACTAATGCCACTCTTTCTAGTTTTCAATCACCTCTACAGAAGTGCTCCCCTGGCAATGTGCAGGGACAGACCTAATTAATCCCTCATCTGCCCTGCGCTGTGTCTATACATCACACTGGCAGTTGGAACTGCTGCTTGTTTTAAGGCTATTGCTGGAATGAAATGCTCATCTGTTTTTCAATAATTTTACCACAGGTGGTGATTTGTAATTAGAAAGGGCAGAATCCAAATTTTGATTTTTTTTGATTATCATTATTATTATTGTTATTATTTAGGAGAAGCCAGGGGAGGGTGGGAAAAAATGTGAAGAGTAATAGTAATAATAATAATAATAATAATAATAATAATAATAATAATAATAGCTGTTGCACAGCAGGGAGAGAGCATTAACTTTTGGCACCATGAATGGTAGTAGATTTTGGGCTCATTGAGAGAAAAGAACAAAGATTTGCACTGATGTGGCTGCACACAGGTTAAAGATCGAAGACAATATTAACAGATTTTTGCTGAATACAGAGGAGCTTTGACAGCTCAGAACCTCCACAGTGCACTGAGAAAATCCCACTACCAATGGTCCTGTTTCTACCTCTTTTCCACCGTCTGTCTCATGTGTTACTGCTCTCTGCATCAAAACACCTCCTGGTTTATTATGTGTGATCATGACTACAAAAAAGTCAGAAGTCTCACAGTTGGCTGGGCATTTTTGGTTGTTATCCATGTGGTTTTGGTTGATATTCTTTACCACTGAACACTTTAGATCTGATCAAATTCATCTTGACAGACTATCACCTTAATTGTTTTGGATCAGTTTCTCTGATGCTTTGATGGGTACACAAAGCAGCATCAGCATCGTCACTTGGTTGTGACAAATAATCATCAGTGCTAAATGGTGGATTACCATGGCCTTACATAGCCATCCATACTAATTTCTGTAATGGTTTCAGAGCACTGCAGAAAAGGCATGCTATGCTAAATGCTATAGGTATGTTATGAGTTGATTTTAAAACCAAAGCGACTGGTACATTAGTCTGCATTCAAAATACTATATTGTAATTTCACAGAGGTGACAAATATGGCCTTATGCAAGTTGCTTAGACTGAGATTTTTAGAAGTACTAATATGTTTGCAGATATGTGCTAATAGCTCGTGTTTTCTAGAGAACATAAGTTCTAACCTATTTGATTTAAACTCATAGGAACTTGAAAATCTTACTGAGAAGTTATTTCTATCTTTAGTACCCTCATGAGCTCAGTATGCTACCTTGGGTTCCTCTAAATTTCTTGTTGACTCCTACTTTCCTTTGAAAACCACACCGTGATATAGGTAAAGGATGAACATTTAGATCCCACCACTTTCTGAATTGGCCCATGGTGTCTTATAACAAAGACTTCCCTCCTATTTCAGGATGAGGCTGTTCAGATTTTCATAAAGCAATGAAATATGAATTAATCTAAGGAATAGAAGTCCATAGCTTTTATGTTAGCACGGTCCTGTGAGAGATCTGGCTTTCAGGCCTTCTGTTGCTAACTGTTCTGTATGAACTGGAACAGCTTCAAAAGCAGAGGCCCATCTCACACTAACTCGTTGTTCCAGGAACAGTGAAGTCTTCAAGGAAGTAAAAAATCTGGATGCAGTTCCAAGCTCCCAAACAGGCAGAGGTGAGACTTCTGTCTCCTGGTTATGAGGGGTGTACCGCCCCTCTGAGAGGTTTTACTCCCTCAGAGGGATAAAGTAATGACTAAAACCCAGTTTAGAGTGCCCTATTCTTGATGTGTTATTGGCAAGGGGAAGAGAGCAGTAGGATCATTTGCTGCTTCTGCTGCCAGTAACGATGGAACGAGAGAGAGAAATTCATGAGTATTAACCTAAGCAGACCCTTCCTTCTTCTCATCAGCAAGCAACCTGATTTTCAAGGTTTTTGCCTTAAGCAAAGTATTCCTCTGATTGTTTTCCATACCAGTAGCCTCAACACCTTCCTGTTTTTCTCAGCCTGGACCTGGCCTTGGCTGGCCTGTTGTGGCCACTTGGTGTTAGGAAGGAGTCCCCGTCAGGTCTTCAGGGAGAGATGGGTTCCTTATCTGCATGCACAATACCTTTTTTAATGTTCTCAGTTCAACCCCACCTCTTCTTCTCCATCTTCTGGCTTGTGACCTCTCACAGTTCTCTGCCTAAAACCCACCAGGGCTCATGTCTGTGCTGTGCTAAACGACCTACCCCAGTGACTCCTCATGGTTAGATCAGTCTAAAAGCTTTGGGTTTGGGTGGAGTTTTTTTTTTTGTTTGTTTGTTTTAATTTTGGCCTACTGAAAGAGAAATGGCTTGAATTGGAACAAAAAAGTCCAGGAGACAGGCATCGTACCTACCCCACCTTCCCAGCCCCCAAATCTAATGCATGAACTGAGCACCCAGACAAGTCGCAGGCTGTGGGAATTACCAGACAGACCCCATGCGTTTCTCTGGCTCAGCTCTTCCAGAATATTGCTTTTCTCTTTCACTTTTCCTCTCTCTCAGGGCACCTTGCCCATTTCCTGATGCCCTGAAATCTCTTTCTACGTGGCCAGGCATTTTGTTTTAATTTTTTTTAATGAATTCAGCTCAGTGCCCACACATCCCCTTAACCATGGATTTGTACGCTCAAGAGAAGACATGGAGGGATGTTGATGTTTTTGGCTAGTATTCATGCCCTCAGTACCCATTTTTTTAATTTTTTTTTTTTTTTATGAATATACATGTTTTCTTGGCTGTTTGCGCTGGAGCCCATCTGTTAGAATGGCACGGTTCCTGCTCGCAAGTGGAATCAGACCCTTGCTCGAGGGGGTTGGTTTCAGGCAATGGCGGGTTTTTAAGCAGAGCAGCAGGAGCCCTACAGAAAGGCGGTCCCCTGTGTCGGTGCTGGCACCACCTGCCTCCTTCCACATCAACACACCAGTTGACACTGTTGCACCGAAGGCCAGTGGGGCCAAGCAGGTTAGGAGAGGAAGGCACAGGATTCGGGGGTTGCCACGAAAACTGCTGGTGTTTCAACAGCACCCATGAAAGAGCATGGGATGCTTTAAAAAACCCACATGTATCTAATAACTGAAAAGGAAAATAACACTCCTGCGAGACAGAGCAAGAGACACCAATTCCTAGACAGTTTAGGGCATTAGCTTAGATATGAGAAACTAATTTCTCTGCTTTTAAATAGACAAATTGCTTAGGGTTGCATTGGAGTAAGTGCTGTTTCCAGACGGCTCGCAGTAAGTAGTACGTGAGTCATCCTTAATCACTTTAGACATAGACACCAACAACTCTGCTGAGCTAGGTGTTGCAGGAAAAGTCTGATGACTCCAGAGTATTCGGTTTTCATTTAAAAAAACTTCTTTTTTTTCCGTTTCATTTTCCTCTCCAAAATGAGCTCCAGCAGAAACATGTTCTAACACATCGGGCCCCTCACAACAGGAGGGACATTGAGGTGCTGGAGCGGGTCCAGAGAAGGGAAACAAAGCTGGTGAGGGGTCTGGAGCACAAGTCTTATGAGGAGCAGCTGAGGGAGCTGGGGGTGTTCAGCCTGGAGAAAAGGAGCCTGAGGGGAGACCTTCTCGCTCTCTACAGCTACCTGAAAGGAGGGTGTAGAGAGGTGGGGGTCGGTCTCTTTTCCCACTCTCTACAACTACCTGCACCAGGGGAGGTTTAGGATGAATATTAGGAAAGATTTCTTCACTGAAGGGATTTTCAAACATTGGAACAGGCTGCCCAGGGAAGTGGTTGAGTCACCATCCCTGAAGGTATTTAAAAGATGGGTAGACGTGGTGCCAAGGGACAGGTTTTGGTGGTAACTTGCAGTACTAGGTTAACGCTTGGACTTGGTGATCTTAGAAGTCTTTTCCAACATAAACAATTCTATGATTCTGTGATTCTAACATTTGGTACCTTGCATCTACATGAGTGTAAGTTCAGATGAACTTAGGAAAAGATGTGTAGTCTGAAAACAACAATAAAGAGCAACTTAAAATTTAGTCCACCTGTTCAGATTGCTTTAAGAGTACAGAGAACAGGACAACTGGTTACTGGGGGAAATTCTTTATACTGATTCTGATAGGATCTTTAGGTCTCCTTAGAGAAGTTCAATATCTATCTGTTAGCTAAAAATTTTCATTTTTGTCTGATTTTTCACCTTCCCCCCCCCCATATTTCCTTTCCAGTTATCACTCAAACTGAAAATCGGGAAAACATAGAAAGTGATGGGAAAATAAAAGGGATAAACTAGAAATACTCACAGTATGACGCTTTCTTCATAATCCTGGAAAACAAGTACACAATAAGGAAAAAAAAAAAGAAAAAAGTGGAAGTCCTCTGAGACAAAATGAATCATACTCCTATTTGATCAAAACAACAGAAAAACTCAGTGATGGGAGAGAAGCAAGTTGCCTTTTTTTAAAAAAAAAAAAAGATAAGCAGACAAAAATTACTTTGGAAATTCTTGCTTGATTCCTCTAACTGGATAACAGGTATGCCTTGTGCTCTCTGTACAGGTAGGATTTCCTTTGACACCTGCATGGACCTTTGCCAGGGAAAGGTGCAGAACTGGGCCACAGTCAGCTCTCAAATGTAGATTACTTCCTGTGAGACACCATGGCTCATATTTTGGCTACGACAACAGCACAAATATTTTCCCACTCATACTAAAGATAATTACCTTACTTTCTGTTATTTGTGAGTTTGAATTTTCAGACTCTTCAGTCATAAATGCAAAACTTTACACTGTGTGAGAAGCAATCTACAGCTACTTACAGATCGATCCAGGCTTCCCTTTCTGGGGATATGACTACAAGCATTTCAGGAGAACAACTAAGAATCTGCCTAGGTGGCTCGAGTCCTGAGTTGGCTGTATCTTTTGAGCAGCAGGAATTGATTTTAGCAGCCAGGGAAAATCCACAGATGAGTAAAGACATAAACCTAGGAGTTCCCCAATTAAAGGGGTGGGTTTTTTAGGCTTTTAGAGTGATTTCTGACTGTATTAATGAGAGAAGAAAGACCTCACAAAGTAGTGAGTACAGAGCCATAATTCTGCTGTTACATCAGAGGTATATATGTGGTCTTCATTCAGTTAATATGAGGCTTGGTTCTTATTTTTCATTTTCAATGGAGAATTTAAAATTAATTTAGAAAAAAAAAGAAAAGAAAACAAAATCACCCATAACTTTGTAGGGGTGGTGACCATGTTAAAAATAAAACCTATCATTAATCATCTGTCTGGTTGGCCAGCAGACAAATGGTTGAGGAGATATGGAGACTAAATCACTCCCTGGTCTCTATACAATGGATGGTGAGATCCACTCCCTTGGTGGCTCTAGGAAGCTCGGTTTTCAGCTGCTGAAGCTGTATTTTTTAAGCTCCATTAATGAATTTAGTGTCTGTCATCCTGACTCCCTTTGCTCATGAGCCATAAGTGTGAACATGGTCTTATGAAGAAAGGAATAAGAAATCCTAAATTACTAGGTGATTCTTCTGCTCTGCCCCAACATCACCTCTTATTAGAAAACAAGATCCTGATTTGTCCTTTGACTTGAACCTGAACAACTTCTCAGATTATCAGTAGCAACCTTCTCTCCAGTTCAGCCCAGATGTAAGGAATAACTACACTGTCCTGGTTTGAGGTAAAACAGAACCAATTTTCTGTTCAACAATTTTACTTCGCAGCTAAGCCTCTTCTAACTCTCTGAAATTCTTTGAAATTAACAGCATAGTGTGCAGAAACTGTTCACTCTCAGAGTGCTAAAACCAAAGAATGATATGTAGAGAGGCTCTTGCTTATATTTATTGCTATAACAGTCAAAGTCATATAACTTGGTTATTTGCCCCATTGGAGGATTGGAAGCAGAAAAGCATAAAGGAGTCACACCTGTGGGGAGGAGCAGACAGGACAGGTGACCCAAAACTGACCAACAGGGTAGCCCACCCCATCAACTTCATAAGTGCACCAGCCGGGAATCGAACCCAGGTCACAAGAATGGGAATCTTGCATGATACCACTACACCACTAGTGCACACAATACCTACTCCTGCCCTGGTGTGTAATAAAAAAAGGTCCCTTAAATTTATGAGTTTCATCTTCAATACCCAATCCTGCACTGATATCTAATAAAAAAAAATAATAAAAACACCCCTAAATTTACGACTTTCTTTGAAACTCATAAATCTCTACCTCTCTCCCTTCTCTTCTTGGAGAGAGAGGTCAGGGAAAGCATCTGTCATCCATCTCAGTGGCCAGTCCAGCCCAAATCACGACGTACACCTATTCCAACAAACATCAAAGCCTCCTCTTCCTGTGGCTTTTTACGTCTCTAACCTTAAGGTTGATAAATATTAAGCAAATATTTTGAGTTCAATGTATGTTTGATGGTTCTCATCCTAAGAGCGAGGGACATCTGCTTAAACATTTTGTTCAGCTGGGTCTTCGGGAAGTAGAGAAGCCTATTTTGTTGCCTCAGTGGAGCGAGAGCGTGGTTCCTCCATTAATTCAGGACATTGGTGGGAGAATGAAGGAATTGCATGTTGGCAACTCACATTTCCTTTAGCCTGTGGATAAAGGATTTGAGTTTTGTGCATGCTGCCAATCCTTTAACGATCTTACACACCCTATAATCACCCTAAAAATTTGGAATAAAAGGGGAAAAAAAGGACTGAAAAGGAAAAGAAAAATCCTGCGGGCTGCCTTAGCCAAATATCTTGGACTTGAGAGCTATTTGATCATTAGTCTAAGTATGGATAATCGGTGTAATGCTAAATAAAGAAATTATACACTGAAATGGAAAATTCACTTGGTAAAAGCCCAAAGAATTATTTCTTTTCTGGAAGCTAACATTCCCAGTGAAAGGCAAATGCTATTTCCCCCTCATTGTGCATTGCTTCTTGAGGTGTTTAGCTGGTGTGTGTATCTGTATTTTTATAATACTTCAATGCTAGGATTCCCCTATGAAGTGTGGCTTCACAGTCTGCCAAGCACTGTTGAAACGTACAGAAAAGGTATGTCTTCATTGTGCAGATTTAACAGAGGTTAAACTCAACTGAGGTTTGTAACATTACCTTATCTCCCCCATGTAATTGTTTTTCCCTGACTTTTTTGTCTGTTTTAAGCAAGGACACAAGAATAAGATAAAATAATAATAATAGAACAAGATAAAAGAGATACTTTCATTCAAATTGTTATTCCTAATCTTCGTACTGAGGATGCTGTGGTAGACTGAAGAGTGGTGTCAGAAGAGACCAGTTCCCTGGAAGCCACTGGAAAAAGATACGTTAAGTGCAGAATTACAAACAGATGCATACATAGAAGCAGAGATTTGATCCAGAAGTCTTTGCAATTGGGGTAGGGGGATGCAATGAAAAGTTTTGGCTGTTTATAGGCAGGAAGGGCGCAGGAGTGTTCAGACTTCAGGCCACCTCTCCCAGTTATTTCTGTAGTGAAGTTACAAAGAAAGGGAAAATCTCTGCCCCAAATAATTCACAATCCAGAAATTAACATAAAGAGGGAACAAAAAGAATATGCAGAAGAGACGCCGAGAAGATGTGAAGGAGATAAATAAAGAAATGTCTTTGGAGAAATGTGGGAAGTAATGGAGACATGTGGAAGACATTACTGAGGACACAACTGGAGAGGCACTCTTGGAGGAAGGTGCAACTCTGAGAGCATTGTGGCCCATGGGCGACCCATGCCAGGGTAGGAACAGACACCCGCCCATGACAGATAGTAAGAAAATAATTCCAAGGCATTAAACCTTTAAATCATTTCATGTTTAAATGTGCTTGACTGGATCAAGGTCCTGTGATACAGGTATACATGGAATGAGAACAGACTCACACTTGCTTTGAACAAGAGCACAGTGATGGTCATGCAGAATTATTAACCTTGACTCGAGAAATACAGCAGGCACTCACCAGTGTGTGTGTCCCCATAGTTAATTATTCTGGGTGCAGCTCTATGATACCAAGACCATACTGTTACTGATTCCAGAAACAGACTACTCTGTTGTCTTCTCATATTCATCTGAATGAATCACATGTGATGTGGCCATATTTCTACTGATTACCTTAATGAAAGAGCTTATTGCAGCACTGGCAATGAAAGTTCACCTCAAATTATCAGACAAGTATCCTCAGCACAAAACTAGTTTTCTCTGCCTCGTGGCCTATTGTGCCTTGATAGCCTTTTTTAACTGGTCATCAAATATTTCCCAGATTTAATAGGCTACTAGACCTTAAAGCACAGTGAAGTTGAACCCTTCTGAAATCTTGCATACCCACATATTCCATGGTTGTCTTCACACTATATATGAAATTGTGATACCACAGTCATATTGTCCTCATGATCTCATGTGAGTCCTTTTTACTGATCCATTTCTTCTTGTGCGATGGCAATAAAGCTGTAGACTTTCCACCTTTATTTCTTGGGAATACCTGCCAGTACATTAAGCAAAAATGGCAGGGAGTCTCCCCACTCCATAAACTACAATCATAACCTGCATAAAAAATGCCCAACAACCAAGTTTTCTTGAGTCCTCTATGACCACACTGAAGTTAGCCATTTGGCAGTGAAAAGCTGAAATGTATATTTATTTGTGATAAAATAAACAAGATATAACTTCACAAAAGGGCAGCGATTAATACCTATGTGCTAGTCACAGTGTACACTGTACCAAGAGACAAACTCTTTGCTTTAATAGAATGGCTCTACATAGACAAAGGTGAAAAGGCCAAGTGGGTTATGGAAGGTCACACAGCACAACATATGACCTTACAAGTTCTGGACCTCAGGCCTCTTTATCTCCTCTGATTTTTGTAGCTTCCACTGGTCCAAGAACTTGCCAAGACCTGTTGCAGGATAAAATAAAAAATTGAGGTTGAATAATGACAGAGACTTTCCAAGGGTGAGATCTGTGGGAGTAATTGAAAGCCCAGTGGCATCCTACAAGCAATTAAATGTGAGTGGACAGAGGACCGGAGGACATAGCCATTCAGTGCCTAGAGAGAGCGATCCTGAGTTGTCAGGAGTGGACGGAGCAAATGACCTCAGAGGCTTTTGCCATCTCGAATTTTAATGATTCCTTGAGCTACATGGCTTAGAAATACAGGGACATGTATTTAAATGATTCATAAGCTTCGCACACCCACAGAGTACTTTAGGTGTCATGACATCCTGCAATAGACTTGGCGCAGACCAGGGCAGGAAAAACAAGCCATCATTTTGGCCTGACTTTGCCAGAAAAGTCTCTGGTTTCTTCCCACTGATGAAAGTTGTCATTTCTCCTGTAGTTCCCAGTGTGTGTCGCTGGCAGAGAGGAGGCAGAGGGAAAGGGGGAAAATAAAGTAAAAAAAAAAAAAAAGAAAACCTCAAATCCTAAAAGTCATCATAACAAACTTGCTGCCGAGTGAAGCTGCTGTTTGGCTGAGCGTGGTGACTGCTGTGCTGTGACAGATCCTGTCAGAGGGGCACTGTCCCAGCTTGCAGGTGTAAGCATGACCTATCAAACTGAATGGGAGCTGACAGAAGGGATTTCTGCAACGTGAAATGGAGAGCTGACATGAAAACAGTGACGTGTGAGGGACTGAATCACCGCAAGCACAACTGTCACAGATGATGTCCAGAGAAATGACAGGAGAATACTAACTTTACTTGATGTCAGTTTAGTTGTCCTTTGTGTTTGGAAGAGTAACTGCTAGGAAGGGGAAAATTTCAAAAACACACAGGAAAAAATAAAACAGTGAAAAACTCACACACACATCCATTTCAGCTCAAAACCCAAAGCAGTTTTCATGTTTGATTTCAACATTATTAGTATAGGCAATTCTGTTGGTTAGGGGGTTTTGGCAGACTTTCTTTTGGCTACAATGGTAGTTTTACATAAATTATTTTAAGACTGAGATTTTATTTAGATTACTGACAACACCAAAGAAGACCTGCTCCAACGGCTGCTATCAGGTAATTACTCCTATTTCTATGAGGATGAACAGTCAGGTACCTTTTCACTGCAAGGAGTATTTTCAAGGCATAATTGTCTGAGGAGAAAAAATAAAACTATGTACTAAGACATCTGAGATTTGTGCCACATCATGTTACCGACTTTCTGCATTGGACAATCACTTCATATCTGTTACTCCTCCTGACACACTTGTGTAGCTCATCAGCTCTCTGGGTCAGTAGCAATCTCTTCTTTGCACTTTTCCAAGTGCAGTCAAATCTCACCTAAAACAGGCACCTTCAGTCTGTGTTTTATGAAAAAGAGCCTAAGCATAGAGTAGAAATGGTTTTACCATGTTGAGATTACAATAAATACATAAAACTCTTTACTTTGTTGTTAATTATTCAACAGTCAGCATGACCAGGAGTGGACAGATGCTAAAGACACCATCGTTCAAGAGAGAGCAGACTAATTATGATCTTACTACTGCCTCTTCCTGTGCCAGGCTGGATGACGTGACTGACATGAAGGTAGCGAGATGTGAGGGGCATGATGGGCAGTCCTGGAGGCAGGAAACAGGGCTTCCACTTCTCCCATACTTGTGGTTTTAACTAGAGCACCAAATAAGTTTCTCTAAGTTCCAAAGCAAAGTGGATTCTGAAATCTCTCCTTTCTCTGTGACTGGAGTGCCCTGAAGTAGATCCAATCCCATATTCTTGTTTCAGTTAAAGAATAGCTATTTATTGCTGCTTTTCTGAGCAAGCAGACAACCCCGAGGAGAAATTACTGTTGATAAGTGAAAGTATAGACTTGATAGAGCCCTAAATCACTTACTCTGTTGGCTTAGTTACAGCATCTGTTTTGATGTGGTTTAAAACAAAACAAACAAACCAACAAACAAAAAAAATCAAACAACTTGACTTAGGTCTAGTTCATACAATAAAAGAGTAGAGACTATTAGAATTAGTATTTTCTAACGAGGACAGAATTGAAAGAGGAAACAGAAGTTGTTTCCTCTGACCTTGGGTAAGTCTCTTTTTCTTCCTTCCTCCACCATCTGCTTGCTCTGTCTGTATATAAGCTGCTTGAGGCAGAGATCCACTCTTCTTGTGAGTCAGATTCAAAGTCTATAGAAGTCTGTAGGACTATTTCCATCAATTTCTCAGGGATCTGGATCAGCCCATCAGCAGTTGTGCAGTTCCTCGGTCAGCTGTGGCACGATTGCATTTGAAGCCTCCAAATACTTCCACATTCTACATAACAGTAAATATCTCATCAAATTTGTTCATCTGGCTATCAAATCAGATCATTATTAGAGCTGATCAAAACCTGGAATATTTGTTTTTAAACACTGTTTATTTTCATTTGTTTCAATTGAGGGGAAAAAAAGCCAAAATTTCAGAAATGTCTTAGAAGGTGGAATTACTGAAGCATTTCCTTTCATGAAAATTAAAACAATCTTATTAAAACTTCAGATATACACAGCCTGAAAAGCCTTCTTTGAGGTGAATGACATATTGATGTAAAGCAAGCAAAATTATGAACTTTGAAAATGCTGAAACAAAATGTTTCAAATTATTCTTGGTGTGCTGAATTTTGTTGAGTCATTGTATATCAGCAGCATTTTAGAATTTAGTGACACCACCATTTTCTGGAAGTTATTTGTCTAAAACCAACTTGGTCTTTTGTAACAAAAATGAATTTTGATCCTAGAACAAATCATATAAAAAATGGTACACATGATCAAAGGTGCAATGAATTGCTCAGAAAAGTTGAGATTATATGATAGATTTTCTTTCTTTGAGAATCATATGCATGTATGGCACCAGCCAGGGTATGATAAAAGACTTGGAAGAAACTAACTACATGTAAACATTTCTCATTCATTATCTTGGGTTTCTGCTACTGTGTGACAAATCATTAGTCGTAGTGTAAGGCAAGCTTTAAAAATGTAATTACTTAATCATGCAGTTAGTTTCCCATCAATCCTACCAGCACTTGTTCTTAACTAGCTTTAAAGAACAAAATTAGGAGTAATTTGTAAGCAAAAGTAATTGAGGAAAGGCTGATATTGCCAAGGTGTTGACAGCACAGCACATGCTCTTGTTTCTTTTAATTCCCCAGCAAAGCAGTGGTCTGCAAACTTTACGGAACAGCACTGCTGGCTGGCGGAGCCTTAAATCATGCCTTGGTGTCCTAGCACTGAGGTCAGGAATGAGGATTTTCCTTATTTTATGACACTCATCCTAAAGGTTGGCAGGAAGATACTGTGGGGTCATTCAGTGGGATGGAGAGAGGATGGATCCATGAAACCTGGATCTAAGGGTTACAGTTAATCCCATTTCATGTTCAGAGATCTTAGCGTCCGGAGCAGCTCTGACCCAGAAAAGAGAAAGGATATGTTGAGAGCAAGAAGAATCAGAGCTTGTAGTCAGTGATTTTTTAATACTTTCATGAAACTCCAGGGGATCAAAATTAGAGTAAAGTAGAAATGGGTGGTGAATTGGAACTTTTTAATGTGATCTGTTTCATCAGAGAGTGTAGATTCATCAAAGCTTAAACTGTCACAAGGAGAAGATTTTTTTTAACACTTTTCTCACCTATGAAAATTCTGAAAAATGTTTTGAAATTATTCAAGAATCTAGTCTTGTCATTTCCCAAGGTGAAAAATTGTAGTATCCTGATTTAAAACAATTGGTGTGCATGTTCTATCTGTCTGTTTGTCTGTCTATCTATCTATCCATCCATCCAACAAAATCCTGAAATAGTCAAAATGAAAATGAGTAATTTTGAAGATGTTAAAATAAAAATAAAAATAAATTAATTAATTCTCACGTGGACTTTGTTCTTGAAATAACAGTTATTGGAGCAGGCTGGAAATTAGTCTATCCATTCTACAAGCAAGTCAATTAAAAAAAAAAAAAAGGAATCTTTATGAAGATAGAAAGGAGAGAAAAAAATGATATTTTTGGGAAAAGAAAATAGATGGATTTGTTCCCAGGATTACTTCTTCTTGGGTTTATTAAATTTCCATGCAGGATGCTGCTCATGGATTCACACTGTTTAGGGAGATTCCTCTACACCTGCCATGTATGTTATTGAGGGGAAAAAAACCAAGGATAGTCAAGTCAACTGTCAAGAAACCAAGGAGTTTTCCAGTGGAAATTTGCCTGCTTTTTATCAAATGTTTCATGAAAACTAATGTCAAGATGTGTCTCTTTTAAAAATTGGCTATTTCTTTTAGGGAAATTTGGCCTTATTTTGGGAGGAGTAGGTGCTGGGTCAGTTTTCACTATTTTGCAGCAGCCAGCAAGGCATTATGAACTCTCAGGAAAGAAGGAAATTAAGAGTTTTCTGATACTGTAAGATATGTCCCCTCAAATAATTGCAGAGATACAATGGAAGAGTGGCTTTTCAGAAAAGAGAATCCTTCTGGTCGGGGGTGAGGGGTGGAGAAGGATATTCAAAGGAAATGTGATCTGAAGAAGAAAGTGGAAGTAGCTTGTGAAGGTCAAAGTTCGTTACAGAAGATGTTTCTATCCTGGCTTAACTGAAACTAATTAAGTGTGATTGCAACACATTTATTTTCAATAATTGTGCCTGTAGGTTTATTTAGGACATAACATTGAATGATCTCTAAAGGCACAGTCCTCGTGACATTTGATACGATCACAGCATGCTTGTGTTAGCCATCTCTAGTATCCAAAAAGGGATAAGAGATTTAATAAGAACCATGTGCTCATCCCATCTTAATCACTTCTAAATCACTTGAAACTCTTGCTGTTGCAAATCCTGCCTTTATATCATGCACTTGTCTTGGCTACGAGTTGCAATTAGGGAGGGAACAGAAGAAAAGTTACATTGATTGTAGAAAAGTGTTGCACGCTCACAGCTGCAACATGGTGTTTTGCATCACAGCAATTCAAAGTGATGGAGAAAATCACACCAAGCAACGTGCCCAGGTAATTTAGCTTCTCCTTTTCCTTAGAGACATCGCGTGGGCAGATCACGATTTTCATTTGTTGTTTTAGCCAACAGGTATTTTAGCAACAGAAACAACAGCATCTGCCTGTAGGCTTTTTGCACAAAAGATCAGGATGAGAACAGTGTTTTTCTTGTGATGAGCTGAATGAAGGCACGTTTCTATCGCTTTTTTGCAGACGAAAGCAAAATCTCTCAGTTCGGTCCTTGAGTTGGCATGATGATACTTGGCGTTGATCTAGGACCTGTATAACCCTGTTACTGAAGCTCTAGAGCTGAAAAAACCCCACATGCTAAAAGTGTATTAAGTGATAGCTCTGAATACTGCTGCAAAAGCAGTTGCTGGTGCCCTTTAGCCCCCAGGCTTCTGCAGGAATAGTAAGTGAAGAAACTGAATATTGGCCAGTTTTCCAACTTACTTAAAAGACCTCTTTGGGGGAAATAGGATTGTGACAGATGAGAACAGCTATGATATAGTTGTCTTTATTGCTTGGTCCAGCAATCCAGATTAGGATTGAAAATGGTGAAGTTCTTTTACTGTTAGACAGTTGAACATTGAATGCTTGGATCTAGTATAGTCAGGTTTGACATTTTTTGTACCAGTAGATGGAAACTGGTACCTCCCGAGAGCTCTTTACCTGTTTCTCTGTAGACACCTATGTTAGGAAGAGAAAAGTCACTATTTCAAAGGATCTCTTTTTATTGACTGTGAAAGCATCCTTGAGTACCTACCTGAGACAGGCAAATAACATTTAGACAACTAAATGGGATAAGAATAAAAACATTTGAATGCTTTAACCCCATCTCATGACAGAAAATGAGACCGTGGCCTCCAGTGGAACAGGTCTCTCTCTTCTGATTTTGCAGTGATGTATATTTGTGTGATAATTCAACCATTTTTGCAAATATCTTTTCTAGTGGTTCATTGTGCAACACTGTGGTATTTGTCCAACATTAACATTTTGTATTCAACAATGTCTAAGGCATTTGAGGGAAGATGAGCCAACTTCACGCATCTAAAACATAGGAAAAAGGCAAAGCGAACAGAATGGATTAGCTGAGCAGAAATTGTTTGCTCCTCACACCATACTCCAGGCCTTCTAACCTCTGTCTTTAAGGATGGGTCTTGTTTAAAAACTGCATAATGTGATGGTACCCAGTATTTAATAAAAGTAGTGAAATTGCTACACTGTGCCACAGATTCACTTGCTGAACATGTCATGAGGCAAAATTTTATAGGTATTGTAAAATCTTTTTACCACACACAGCTGCATTACCCAAAATGACTCAAATCTGCAGGGCATCTGAAATGCACACTACAGCAATAATAGGCTTTGCTGCTTAAAAAGTGATTATGACTAATGCAGAAAAACAATTATCACCAAGCTTAATTGCAAAGAATTAAGCACAGTATATATGTGTATGCACAAACGCACATATATATGTACATATGCATGCCATTCCATATTGAGATTCTTACTTGAAAACAGAATCAAAAAAAGTAAAGATGAGGGGAATATGGGTATTTCTGGGGGGAAAAAGCAAAACAAAAAACCCCCAAAACCAGAAAGAGTTTGTTGAACTGAAGATATGGAAGACAGCCAGAAAGCAGAGACAGGGGTCTCAGTGTTAAGGGTAAAGAGTGTTTTACTAAGAACGGTCATAAATGAGTTACATTTAAGTGACATGTAATTGACAGCACACTCGTTTAGGGAGTGACCTTCAGTGGATCCTCAGGTGAAGATTACAAAACAAGAAAAAGCTTAACTTCTATTTATTTCCCAAGTATATCTTCCAGGAATGGAGGTCTTAAAGACTTTACAAGTCAGAAGTTCAACCTGTGTCTTTATTTTTCATGAGTCTGGATGAACTTTCCTTTCACTGTTTTCTCTAGTGGCTTTTTGAAAGCATTTATGGTTTTAACCTCAGTGGCATCTGTTGTTATGAACTTCCATGTCTGAATTATCTGCCTTGTGTACTGATACCCTCTCATGCTATCAAGATTGACTGAGTGAATGGTCTGGAGAATGCCAGTATTTTCAATGTGCTGGCTAAATTCAGGACAACATGTGGCATTTCATGCCTACCTACCGCCCAGCCCTGCCAGACTGAGTCAATGCAGTGTCAGTATAAAGTTCTATAAGCAGAGCAGGTTCCAACTACTTTATTATAATCATTGTTTGGAGAGGTTATTGTTATTTCTTGTGCAGCTTCCAGCTGTGGTGGTCCTCATAGAAGGACAGAGTTGTGATTAAAACAGAAATAATTAGGAAAAGCCCTCAACTATTGCTAGATTCATTGACTTCAAGAAAAGAAGGTTAACTGATGTCAATTGGGGGCCCCACCAGTTGAGTTCGCGCTTCTTCTGCTTCAGGCTTTTGCTATGACCTTCAGTAATTACACCATACAGCAGGCACACAAGCAGAGTGACTAAGTTGTTTAAAATGAGGTGGATAAAACACCAGAAAAATACAAAGAATATTATTAGTATGCATTGCAGTGAGGCCCATAGGCTGGAAAAGGCAATATTTGTAGTGTGCAATCAAACATGGGTAAGATGATGCCTGGGAACACTATGTTGCGCTGGCAAGGTTCTGTTAAGCAATCCTTTCACCTCTGGCTGTGGATCACTGTGTTAATAACTGTGTCAAGGCTTCCTTGATTCTGTTGCTACAGATGAGTCTTTTGATGCTGCTTTAGACTCTCCGGCTGTCTTCAAACTAGTAAACCTGGAACTGCAGGTCACCTGCACAATGTAGTTCCTACCATTAAATTGTAGCCACTGGATTCTGCTTAGCTATATTTTCACAGAAAATTCACATAAATGATTTGGGCAACAGCATTGGAGCACTCCCCATCAAGTAGTTTGGCTTTGGGGTGATAGGGAATGGCTATATGGATATAAGCACTGCTGCAGCAGGTAGTCTGAGTCCCAGAATTGACCCTGGCTCAGTTTAAATATGTAGTTTGTGAGGCTGAAGAAAGTCCAGTATATCTCTATGATATCTATTCATCCTTTATTCAGATATCTCTTGTTCAAAACTAAGGTTCTTGAATTTATAATGAACACAAAAAGTATGTATTGACATAGAGATCAGAAAAACATGGACTTTCTGCTTGGCTGCTGTACAGGCATGGATCTTAGGGGGGTTTTTTGGCTGGATTTTTTTTCTTAAAAATAACTGGAAGGTCAAAAATGTGGGGCCCACAGTGAAGCTGCAATATTGGTATTATATTTAGGATTAATTTCACTTAACCTAAAATTTAAGCATGTAATAGTAACTCAACAGCTGCTACAGTGGGAGAGGCAGACTTCTTCAGAAGAAAATTTACCCCACATCTCTTAGATGTCTTTCTCCACATGGCACAAATTGCCTTCTTGAGGTGCACATTATCCTCTACCAACAATTAAAGGAGCCCAGATGACTGACTTAGAATGTATGCCTGGCGTTTCAATGATAAAATTAAGGCATGACTCGCATTCAGACTCTTGGGGTCTTTGCTAAGGGAGGCCAGAACACCCAAAGCCCCATGAAAGTCAATGGGAACTAGATGTCTAAAGCCAAACTTTGGGTAGATCAGTGCTCGTTACCAAATTGCATAGGTGCAACAAGCTCTGCCTTATAGGGGAATTCAAAGTCTTGTTTCCTTGTCTGGTAATGGGTTGATAGTTGAGCAGTAAAGTTTGATGCATGTCAGTCAGGATCCCGTATGGAAAACTACTTAAGTTTACCAGTAAAGCATAAGAAGCACCATTTGCCTTGTTTTATACTCACTGGTTCAATTCTAGGAAGCATCAGAGAACTGAATTCTTTGAATAGGAATCATCCTTCAAAATAAACTCACTGGAAAAAAATAAGTAGAATGCACAACTTTTTTATTTTCTCTTCATTCTTTAATTTCTGCCCTGTCACCTCTAGAATAGCTCACACAGATTACAATGTTGCTTCTGAGAACTCATTAATAAATTAACAGTAGGAGAGATTAAAATCTTCAGACATAATCTAGGACTCCACATAACTAAGTACTATACACACACTGAAGAGAGGAACCGGCCCTACTCTACATAACCTTCTCATTAGATAGAACTATATATTGAACTTTCCAAGTATATTCTAACTACTCACACTCAGCTGTTTGAAAACCAGAGAAAAAGTTATGCAATTTTGTTTTTAGATTTAAAGTTGATACTTTTATTATTTTCATAGATTTTGAAACATATTTGTATAAGCTTTCTCATCTTCATCCATTCACGTTATATTTGAAAAATTATTTCTGTTTTTTACTGGTGATAAACTGGAGCTTTCCTGTTGCAAATTGGGCGTCTTCTAAAAATTCAAAGTTTGAGAAAAAGTCAGCAGAAAAATCTATTTTACTCAAAGGCTGCTGTGTTTTGCATTTCTGATTGGAGAAAAATCAGAAAAAAAAAATTATTAGCTCTCTAGGAGAACATCTGTTTGTGATTGACTTAAATCATTAGTCTGGTGTTTTGTTTTGTTTGGTTTTGTTTTTTTTTTTTCTCTCGAGAACTAGTCTTCAAGCTTGTTTCTATCCTTTCCAATAGAAATCTATGATTTTCTATATCAGTTTTTAAAAGACCAAAATGCTCAATTATCACAAGGGGGAGAAAATAATAGTGATTAAGTTGAGCTCTACACCTCCCAACAGAAAACAGATATTTTTTATGGAAAGCGGCCACAGCTGCACATAACAACATGCATTAGTGCATCTTGCAGGGAAATGAAATCGAACAGCAAGACACGATCATAAGCCTATCTTGGAGTGTAGTCAATTTGTCCAGTAAATATTGTGGCATTAACAGTTTTATTTGTTGATCATTTCTGATGTTAATGGTAATGGGCCCCTTTGGTATTGGGATATTTATGTCTGACAGTGTGGTGCAATTTACATTAATAAGACTCATTAATTTCAGATGGTTTCTACTATGGAGGAAGGAAATATTAGAAGTGTTTTGTGCTTTTTTTCAACATCACTCTCTCCACACAGCACAGAGTCACTAAGTTACATTGCTGTACAGCAATGAATGCTCCCTTGTTGTTGTTATTAATGATTTGCTTGCCTGCCAATGTTGAGGGTGGTTAGCTGCCTCTTGGAGGAATTATCTTGCATCCACATTTTACTTAGACTTTTCTTTTATTTTTTTCTTTTTTTTTTTTTTTTTGTCTGTGTGGAACTCATAATTCCAAACAAAACTGGAAGCATTTTTGTTTCCTTCTCCCATTTCCTGCATCCTCTTCATTTCCATGATGATGACAATCCTGGCCATCAATTAGAATCTGGATGCTAAAATTAAGCACAACTTTGTGAGAGGATCCATGACAGAAATGACAATTCCTTCCTTGAAAATGATATAAATGACTCAGTTCTTTAGTGTGTTCAATTTTTATAACAGGAAATAGAAAGCTAATTACTGGTTATTAAGGGCTTTCTAAATCCCTCTCTTTTTTATTAGTTGGACAATGAACAGTTACTTCGTATGAGATGGGAAAAGTCAAAGCAAATAATTTATTGGGGCTGATTTCCATAATGGGTTTTCAGGCGCAGACTCATGGCACTGGCAGCTGACATGACTGCCACTGTCCTGCCTTAGCTTCAAAATGTTTTTCATTCCTCATGAAAATGGAAGATTCAGCATTTTAGCTCTTTAAAACTCAGACAGCTATACTGGACAAAAGTGCTTAGCCTTGCAATCTCTAACTCCACAGTGTGAAGATTCTGGTTTGGTTTGGGGTTGTTTTGTTTTTTTACAATATCTTCTCTTGTCTTATTATGCAGAATTCATTTGAAAATGTATTCTTTTTCAAGCAACCCTGAAAATATGAGACTTTCTTGAGGAAAAGAATCTAAAAAATTCATTATATAGGTAAAGCTGAAGAGTAGGGCTATGAAATTAAAATGCGAGGTTTTAGCTCTGGAATAAAAAAAAAAAAAAAAAGAAAAAAAAAGAAACAGGATTGTACTCAGATCCCATTGAAAGACTCTAATTCTTACTGACTATAGTCCCTGAAACGTCGTTATAGCAAAACCAGGTGTTGTTCAGACAGGTGCATGCTTTTTCTGGAGTTCTCAGCTTTCCCTTCAGTGACTCAGCACTACAAAAAAAACCCTCTCAGATTTCTCTTAAAGTCTAGATATGAAATGAGAAGAAATGTGCTCAGAACTCATTAAAAATGTGTTAATGAGGTCCAGTCTGAAAAAAAAATAAAATCACAGCTGGAAAGCTCATCATCTAATTCAGATAATTATTGTGGTTTAAAAAATCTTGTGTAGAGAGCGATTGTGTGTACATTTATACAGGTGTGTAGCTTTTGGGTCTTCCATTACTCCTGCTAAAACCAGAATCAGCAAATGGCACGCAGTAAAATATGTACTGGGTTAAAAAAAGTTTTTAACAAATGGAAAATAGCTACAGACTGGCAATTAGAAAAAGACAGCGAAAATCCAAGTTTAAGATATTAGAAAAAAAGTTAGGGCCCAATAACCAACTGAAAGTTGGTTTGGGTACCTTGTACCCAAAAGTATTAAATAAATAAATAAATAAATAAATAAATGGAGTTAGCAAAATCTTCACAGAGGTTCACAATCAATTTTAGACACAATTGGCAAATGACTGAAGAAATAGCTTGCTCTGTTAATATATAAGAATGGTAAATGGAAGATCAGCAGAACTATGTTAGGGAAAGCATTTTTATGGGAAAATGTTTTCGTTTTATGGGAAGCATTATTTAAGTTATAATTATTAACAGAAAGTAAGTGAAAATACATTAATGTAATTGCTAAATATAAGATAGAGGAAAACAGGTACCGCAAGTCAAACGTGATGTACTTTTTTGATGTAGTCACAGGTTTGATTTCTAACTGCAGTATATATTGGGATTTGCTCATATACCTTCAGATACTCTCAAAGTGTTCCTAACCAGCTTCTTTTTCTGTCAATTCTTCCTTTACTGATTGGATAAAGAGACGGGGTCTGACGAGAACAAATAACCCTGCTCAGAATTCCTCCATTTTCATTACTTGTTGACAGTTTCATTATTTCTGTTGAAATGAACCGGAAGCGTAAATTCATGCTCTTCCCTTTTGCCTGACCGCAGGCAGATGCTTAACAGCAGTGGGAAAAATAACTGTCTCCCCATCTCCCTGAAGCAAACCAAAATTGCTACCCCTGGAGCTAAGTGAGATTTCAGGGGCAAGCTGAGAAATGCACATTTCTCATGCTGATGCACTGATTAAACCTTCCACTTTGTGTGTGCAAGTTCTTTGTTTGCATCAAAGACAAGAGTGGCTCTTTCTGTAATGCAAACTCCTCTTTGATGGGTGCTTTCTAAGGCTGCCAATGAAACATGTAATAAAAAAATAAAGGGAGATATAAAATAAAAATAACAATCCAGTGAAGCTAGTTTACTATGTCGAATTAATGTCCTTATGGCACTATCATATTAACTCCCCTTTTTCATATTTACATGGTGACTTGAGAGAAATACAGTTAAGTTTTATTTACACCCAGTGTCTCACCTGCTTTGCAGCCATACGGTTGTCTTGCAGATGAGCAGTTTGTGGATGACAGGTACTAGTTCCCCAAGACTACAACTTTACTAATTCACTAAATATCAGGAAAAGTCCTATGCTATGGAATTCACTTCTGTGAATTCACTTCTGTGAATTCTGTGTCTGTGGGACTAAGAGTCCCATATGTCTGTTTGGGTCAGTCATGGATCACCTAGTACTCTTCCAAAGATTTCCATGTGCATTTTGGCTTAATAAGGGCCAAGAACCATTTGCAATAGGAAATTTAGATTCATTATCTTTGTTTTGATGAATAACAATAGTAGGGCTGCTTATTCATCTACACCAAGCAAACTGCATTAAGAGGCATCTTAACTGTTGATGCCATTGGGACTCATCTTTAATGCAAAAGCCTGGGGAGTCTGATCCTGAAGGTCATTTCAGGAGCATGCTTATTGAATAACGAAGTTTTGAGATTTTTGGTTTTAGAAATCTCATATCCAAATCTGCCAAAATATATTATAGTATTTCACACACAATATAAATGAAAAGTTTGTCCTTTTCAACCCGGAGGTTGATTACATATACTTCACAACCAACTTTGTGAATTTTTTCTCATTAGAAGTCCCTTTGATTATTTCTTGAAGTCATTTCAGCCCCTAACACAAATCTTAAACAATGGAGGTTTTGTCTCCTTGTCCTAAGTCTCAATTCCTTCCCCGCTCATCCTACCTTTTCTCCTCAGTCACCACACATCATTGCTATCCATTGTCAGACCAGGTCTAGTTGTGGTAACAGGATGCTTTTAGCCATTATAACACCTTTCAACCTGTAGTTTTTGGTGGGCAAATATGGCTTTACTGTGATTTAAGTTCAATCCAGGCTGCTGGCTAACTTCTGTCTTCATTATAAGTGGATTTCACTTGGCTGCTGAAGTGAGGAGACCTGCCAACAATATTGGCCATTAATATGTTTTAGAATTTGGTAGATTTAAAAAAGTGTCAGCAAGTTAAGAACATAATATTGCATTTAGACTGCCTACCATGGCACCTGACAATTATTCAGGCATTATAACCACACCTGCATTCGGAGAGGGTTAAGGATTTTGCCTGTGGACCATCTGGGGCTGCCAGTAATCAAATTTGTATAAAGTCAGTGAACAGAGGTAGTTGTGATGTCTACTGCAGATACCTGATAGGTGCTGTAATTCTTTCTACTTGTTTAGTATCAAGCTAGTAGTCCTGACTGTTTGCCCCTCTCTTGAACTTAGATACTTTTATACTGATTAATGCCAACAAAAATGTCGTGTTTTAATATATCTGTTAAGAGTTACTATCAAACATTGTGAAAGCAATATGGCTTGGAGGATCAGCTGCAGCCTATTTAACACAGATGATAGTTATCATAGCTGGATTACAGATGCTTTCAGAGCTGTCTGTTTTGTGAATTATTCTTCAAGTTGCCATTTTCTTTATTTTTCTGAATTAATTCTCACAGTTCTGTCTGAATTTTGCATTTATTCATGGCCTTAAACTGTGCTGTTGTCAAGTTATAGAGTGATCACACAACTTGATGCCACCCATAAAAGCAGGAAAAAAGCAACATACTAAGGTCTGTAACACAACTTGATTGACCAAAGGATTTAGCTTCAGATAACCTATTTGTTTAAGGGCAGATTTCCCACCTATGTAGAGTAAGACCTAATTCGTGCTGTCCCCTCCACTCAAATCGTTATCGATACTTAAAAGTCAATACCCAATACTGCTTAAAGTGGGTGAATAAGAATCAGAGAATTAGTTCTTACTTTTTAGGATAGGCACAGCTGGGACTCATCAGATTGCTTCCTAGTATAAAATTCTGCTACTACTATTTTATAATTTTGCCAAAGCTGAGCCTTTTGGCTAGAAAAATTCTTTGTCCAGAGTTTACATCCAGCTATTTGATTTTTTTGTTTGTTTTGGGGTTGGCTTTTTTGAGGGGTGGTGGCTTTTTAAATTTTTTTGGGGGGTCTTTTGAAATGTTTGTACTAAAAGATCCTGCTATTTCAAAGAACAAACTGAATGAATTGTCAAGACACTATTAGTCCTGCTTGAGGAATCACCTAAAACAAGGTCAGGGTTGCTGTTCATGTGAAAACCTTCTCAGATTTGGCCAATCTATGAGTTTTTGGAAACTGCTCAGTAATAAGACAGTGTAATTATCCAGTGGTTTAGTCTGAACTCAGCATGATTCAGCCCCTCATGTCTCCTAGAAGACTGTAGATCCTTGTCTAGCTTTCATAGCTTCTTGGTCTCAGAGCTGGGCTGCCTGGGCCTGGCAGTCTGTAAAGTGCATGGAGACAGGGGAAAACCTCATGAGCAGCTTAGTAGGGTGCTTTTGATGTGGTGCTAGAGAAAACCAGCCAACTCTTGCTATTAGCTACCTCTGTCAATGTGAGCTGAGGTTTGAATCCTGTTGATAGATTTATGCTGGCAGAGTGCAGATAGGAGGAAGGAAGAAGAAACTGCAAAGTCCATTAACAAATGATGTGGTGGAGTAATATGAGTCAGATTTTGTTGCTGTTTCTAGATTTTAAACCATAGGTGATTACATGGCCTGAGAAACAGTTTGGGTTGTGTCCTATGGACACCAAACTACTATGCTACCACATGATTAAAAGTTCTATTTAATGAGTAGACATACGCAAACAACCTTCATCCCGGAACTGTTAAAATTCAGAATTTTCATATCTAGCATTCTTTGAAGATTCTTTGTTTGATTTATTTATTTTTTTTTCTGAATTTAATATCTGCTACCTTCAGATGCCAAGTGAACCCAGCAATTATTGCTCATGGCTCTGAGTCTATCCATGTCCAGTTTCAAAGAGGTGGCACTTGATTACTGGGCTTCTCATAGTGCCCTAAAATCTGTAGCCTGTCTTCTCCAATAAAACTAAGGAAAAGGAAACAGGTTAGCTGCAACCACTCCCAATGCCAATCCCCAGACCGTATTATGTGTAAATATTGCTTTACTCATCCAAACAGTAACACAGACCGCTGCTTAGATGCAGTAGTAGAGAAGTCACCTTCTGAAAGGTGCTTGTGTCCTTGAAGAGAGCACCAGGATATTTTTTTGACGTGTGACAGCTGCATATGGGGTTGTTCTTCCATATTTGAACATACTCTGTAGGTGGAATTGCTGTTGGTTCTCTGCTGAAAACAAGGTTCCCGTTTTCAATGGGGACACAGCTTGAAAGAAATCTATATTACTTTAAAAAAAATAAAAAAATCACCCTTAAGAGTAAATTAAAGCAGATACGTTGTCTTTGATCAAGTTACAAGCAGGCAGAAGTGTTAATATACTGGAGCATTTTCACAGCGGAAATGAATTACACCATAGGCCATGCAACTGTAAAGTCGAGCGGAAATTGTAACAAAAAAAAAAAATCAACGACTAAGCCTAAACTGTGAAGGATGTTGGCAAATGTCCAGGAAAAGGTACGGTTGGTGCCAAACTTGCATAAAAGAATGGTTTAACAGTCAGTCCAATTGCTATAACTGCCTCTTTTTTTTTTCTTTTTTTTTTTTTTTAATTTTCTTGTAGCTGTTTTTCCTATTGTAACTAATCTCATTAAATAAGGCCCATTGTCTCTCCCCCTCAGACAACAGGCTCATTCAGGGGAGCTGTGCCATGCATTGAGATCCTTCAGCAGGATTTGAAAGGGACAAGAGCGCATCATGAAAATAGGACGGATTGAGTGTGTTCCACCCTGAAAAGCAGGAAAAAGCCTTCACAGCATGTCTGAAATCCAGCCCCATTTGAAGACATCTCTTGGAAAAGCATGTGTGAAATCCTATCAATGTTTAATATTATTGGAAGATGGGAGAGAGAAGTACTTTGGGCATGTCTGATGATTCCATAAACCTACAGCAGCATGACAAAAGGAGGGATCAGCCACCAGGATTAGTGTGGGGGCGATGGAAGGAAGGCAAAATTAAATGCAGAGGAAGGTCAGGTTTAAGAATCTGATCCAACTCCCTCAGTGGGAATGGGAAGTTTCTCATTAAATTATTAAAGAATTATAAAAACTCTACTTCTAAAATACCTCTTCACTTATCTGCACCTTCCCTTTCTTGCAAGAACCCTTGGTTAAATGAATGGTGGTCAGGAAAAAGCTTCTCAGGAGACAAAAGAAATAACCCAAAACTTAGTGATAACAATAACACAGAGACTGTTAAATAAAAATCATAATAATTATTACTGTGAATAACCAGTATTTGCAACTTAAATTTTGAGACAAATCTAGGCATTTGGACTCGATTATCTTAAGGATCTTCTCCAGCTTAAATAATTCTATGATTCTATGATTTCACTAGCTCAAGTGAGATACGTTTGCTATCAAGGCCTTTAAGTCTAAACAGAAGAGAACTGCAGGGTGAGTGAAGGCGAAGGCAAAGGCAGGAACAGAGAAAAGTGTCACACGCAGATTAATCCTGATCTGACTCCTGTGGGAGTCTGTACATACAGTACAAACCCTGCGGATCTACTGGAGCATATTCAGGTACTACCAGCAGCATCACACTCTTAGCGTTACACTCTCACTAGAAAAATATTTCCTGCTCTTCACCTGAAATAAACAGCTTGGTCAGAATGCAGCTCATCCAGTTCCAGGACCCAAGGAAGCTCTCTAAGAACAAGGGCAAGTGTCTCTGGGTCGCCTTGCTTTGTGCCTAAGGACATTCTCTGTGTCTGGGACTTAAACAGAGTCTGCTCATGGCTGACTAATGAGAATATTAATAATGATTTACACCTGTAGCCTTAAAAGTCACTTAATTTAAAAAAACAATAAATAAAAAAAAAAAATTATTACTTTTAGTTACCAGATAAGGAAACTGAGGTTAATTTGCATGGGGTCCTTCACGTAGCTAACAGGAAAAGCAACAACAGTCTGGTCCTTTCAGTCAAACCTTTTATTCATTTGTTGGCACCACCAAAGCAAATTTCCCTGTTTGCTTTTGTACTTACATTCCTCTATCCTTCTTACTATGTTGATCTTCTCTTTGGCCTTGTCCTTCTGCCTTTTCCATTTCTTTCACTTATGCCCAGTCAAGCACTCATACTCCTACGCTAAGTCTATCCACAGAGTTCACTGGGCTTAGGTGAAAGGTAGCCACAGAGACAAATTAAACAAACCCTTCGTTGTTTCAAACTCTCTGAACTTCCTCTATAGGATCTTATGGGGAAACTGATAGCGAACACACTACAAGTTCTACTCTAAGGAAAAAAATAGCAAAGAATTTGACTTAAAATTCCATTTTTGACTGAGCATCATCAATATTTTTCAACCTTATTACAGAAAGTCAAGACCTTTTGGAATTTTGACTATCACTGAGTAGCACAGACTTGGGTATGAATGTTTCTCTGGCTAGGAAAGAAACAGCATATGGATGGAAAAAAAAAATGTATGGAGCCATAGTCCTCATGTATAAACAGTATCCTCAATGTTATGATAGTGACAATGTCAACTTTTAGGTGAGTTTCCATTCAGTGTTGTACCTATTGAGGACAATGTGATCCAGGTGAACTAATTAACTTGTATCCTGGAGAAGGAGGTTCTCACTAAGGAAATGCAGAACAAAGCAAAACTTAAGCATCCTAGACCCTGGCCTGTAGCAACAGGAAAAAACCACAAATATTAAGTAGATTGAAAATAACTGTCATGTTACATCACAGAAGCTTTATCCCTCAGTCCTGGCACATCTTTACACGGCAGTTATCATTAGCAGTTGCAGCTAAGAACAACAAGAATCTGTTCTTTTCATTTCCATTAATATCTTAAGAAACACAGGCATTGTGGGTGCATCAAACTCAACTGTAACATGAAGTAAATCCCTCAGCTGTAGCCAATTTGGGTCTCATTTTACACAGAGCTAATCTAGATCTAAACCTGCTGAATTAGACTGGATTTGCAGTCAAGTCAGCAAGAGCAGACTGGAATCCTTATTATCAGGTATAAGAGTCTAGATGCTCATCTGGTGGGAGTCCCCTGTGCACAGCACTGGAGTCAACTGAGAAATCCTAATTTATACCTGGTGATCTACTTCCCCAGTGGCTTTAGTGCTTTACATAAAAATTTTGTGCCTGGATTGTTGCCGTGTGATGTATCTGGTCTGGTGATTCAGCGACAGAGGTGTTTCTACTAGCAGCAGTTTAAACTATTTTCAGAGGTAGGGAAAATATTTCTGATTACTTTTAATATTTGGATCCTTCAGTAAAACTTTTAATTTTAGGAAAAGTACTTTTCGTGTTTTAGATTTCTTGCCTGTGACATTGCATTCATAATGTACTGGTAGAGTAGGAGCCCATCGAAGAATTATTTGATAACATAATAGATCTTTCCTGTATATTTTTATAAGGGGATGAATTTTGTATTCTTTCATAATGATTTTGTGGGTTTGAAAAGGTGTGGTCTTACCACCTCCCTGGAAATTCCTTACAGAAATTCTGAGACCTTCCTAGCAACTACCATATTTGAATAATGTGCATAATAAGCAGTAGTAGTTCACCCCAGGGCACATTATTAGCACCAGCTCTTTTTTAGACTCACACAATCAGAAGAGACCATGCTGCTCACCACGTTTCATCCACTGCTGCTGTTGGGCAGTGCTGCCACGAGCATGGTCCGCTGGTTTTCTGTGTGAGGTCAGTCTGTTCCAGAACCTCACCCACCAAACTTTAGAAACTTTCGTTATACAGGGCAAACAGTATTGTCTTAGTGAAAATATGATTATTTCACTTAAGAAGTTCTTATCCATCTCCTTATTTACAGACAGCTTTTCTGTGCCTTATGCATAGTCCATCATTTATGCATTTATCCATCATTTTACTGGTATAAGTAAGCCATGAATTTTTGATGTGGCCTATTCCGCCCACTTGCAAATGGGATATAACGGTGTTTGGGACAGAAAGAATGGAAGAATGGGATGAATTTCAGCTAACTTCACCAGCCACAGAAATAGACTTTTATATCTCAGCTGTTTACCATAGTCTCCTTTAAATTTATTTCAAGCAGCAATTCTGCACTGAGGCTGCTTGTTTCTAGCACCATAACTTTAATCACCTGCAGGTGTTCCCATGTGTGCTGGGTGCCCCACTCCTGTCAGTGGAGACTGAGGCAACAGATTTGTCAGATTTTGGAAAGCATTTCAGCTGTTCAAATGTATATTCTTCCTCCAGGATTCATCACGTCACACCCTATTGACCAAATTAATTCACTCTTAGACTGAAAATGGGATCTAAAATACCCACCTGTGGGCACCAACACCGTAGATGCCTGGAGTTAGAGGAGTTGAGTCCCAGCTCAATGTTTAGTTTGAATATGGTTGTATACGTGGTGTCACTTCTGTGCCCAGATTAGAGACATTTAATTATTTTTATCTTTATTTTAAATTTGTGTCTTGTCACCTCCTGGCACAACAGTTCCCAACTTTGACTGCACTTCAAATATATGAATTTAAACTGTAGCACATTTACAGTCTTGAGCCTGAATTGCAGAATAAAGCTTCAAACCCAGAAGAAAATCTGATCTCTCCTAAGCCTGTGGAGGAAAACACACCCTCTTTATTGAACTTCATGCTCAGTTCTGGCACACTCTTATTATAAACTGTTGTTGATTATCTAATTCTTCTGGGCATATGAGCAATGTCTCAATGTCGGTTTTACATTAAAAGGATGCAGTTTAAAAAACAAAACAAACCCTAAATACAGAAATAAAATATGTGTTTAATTAGGGCTTTAATCTTTCCTGAGCTCATTTAAAAAAAAAAAAAAAAAAAAAAAAGGAATGGATGCCCATAGGGTCTGATAATATTTTCCTAGAGTGAAAACTGCTCCTACAATATATTAGTAAACATCCATTTGTGTTAGTAATTAACTTCAGTGTCTGGATATCCATTTATTTCTCCTGATTTCATGTTCCGGTCCAGATCATTGTTAGATGAGCAGCACCATATTCACATTGATAGAACTGTCTGGGCAATTGTTTCTCAGTTAAAGCTGAGACATAGCTACCCTGGAAGTCAACATCTTTCCTCTGGGGTGAGCTGATCCCTGTCTGCCCCACAGCTGAGCCTGCAGATCACTTGAGACCTTTGCTTCTGGGGGAGATGAGCTGGACAGAGAAAAATTCTAAAAAAAAATTTGAGATTTTGAGACTAGTGAGCCTAAATTTCTGAATATCAAATCTCTCCAGGAAATAAAACCAGAGTTTTAATCAGGCTGTAGTAGCATTTAAAAAACAAACAACAACAAAAACCACAACAACAACAACAGCAAAAAACACACCACCACCACCCCCCCTCAAAAAAAAAAAAAAAAAACACCAACAAACTAACACTCCCCCTCCAAAAAAAAAAAATCCAACCAAAATCAGTTCAGGGAAAAGATGCTCAAAACACAGAGACAGAGGTTCCTAAAGTAGAAACCTCTAGTCACAGCAAACACAAGAGACATGATGAAGCAAGTGAAATATCTTACTCTATTAAAGAGGCTTGATCAAAAATACCTGATGAAGCCATAAATACAAACCTGGAGGAAAGAGAGAAATATATTGAGGGAATACAGATCTCTGTGAAATCTCCAAATATTGGCTTGAAAATCCCAGAGATCTTTTTCAGCCACAGAGGTTGAAAAGGATAGGAAATATCCAAAGTAGAACAAGCATCTCGCAATATGGAATTAATCCCTGAGAGTTTGTAAGAGTTTCATTGGCAGGTAGAAAAGGTATCTCAAAGACAAGTGAGGAATTGCATGAAGGAAAGGAATATTATCAGTGTTTCAGAAACAACTGAAATACTTCACTGGTCCTGAGTCTAGGGACAAAAATAAAAATGCTGATATTGTTCCTTAAAGTATCAGAATATCAGCATATATACACATATATCCCCTATCTGCCAATAGATTTGTGGGTGTGTATATTTATTCAGAAGTGCAGAAGTGTGTATGTTGCTTCAATGTAATTAAACCCCATTTCCTCTCAGGCTTAGTGTAAAAGAAATATTTCCTATAAAACATTTATTTTGTGAAAATATTTTCAAAACTGTGAAAGTTAAAATATCTCATGAATGTAAAAATTTGGAACCATTCAAAAGACTTTCAAAATCCATGCACAGACACACACCAAAAAAAAAATTGAGTAGGGAATATTTTCAAACCATCATCTCCAGTCCAAATTTTTTGTCTCAATTAATTTTTTTCAGTTTACCTAAAGATGAAAATTGATGTTGGGTAAAGATGTTTCAGGAATCTCTTATCAGCATGCAGCGTCCTAGTCTTTGTCTTGAGGGGGTAAATCAGTAAACTGGGGGGGGGTCCAGGGCTGGTTCTCTGCCCTGATGCAGCAGAGATGGCTTCCTCCCCAGGGCAGAGCCCTTCCCATCTGCTGGGAATGACCATGGCATAGGTGAGCTCTCAGACTGTGCCTGGTCAATTTTTTTTTGATGACTAGTAGGCAGATCTGTCCAAAACCTTGGCAGAGAGCCAACCAACAATTAAAATCTATAGCGGATTTTGGAAAAACATCTTAGCCCGTGCTCTGGCTCCAGTTAGCTGCTATAGACAGAAAAGGGTAATGCTAATTTTCTGTGTAATATTGGCTAAGCCAATTAGGTTTTCAAACCTTTGTGCCTGAAGTTAAGCATATAAATTATTTTTCAGGTCTTTAAATAAAATTGGCTAGATTTTCTAAGAAGCTGAGAATCTTCTGAGTCAATTTTCTTTAGACTTCATTAAAACTTTAGGTGATCAGTGTAGCAGCATCTTCCATGTCTGGGTTAGACTGAGACTTTTTATATTTTAAATCCCAATTTGGATTAGGAACTCAATTCTGAATTATGTCCTGAGCTTATTTTTAAACTTGCCAAGAGCAAAATTATTATGAAGCATCCCAGACAGATAACTTGTTCAGGACAGGGACTTAATCCATATAGGAAAACAAGAATTATCCTGCATATTTTAAAATGGAAATTTCAGCATGTGTTTTCATTTGAAATCAAAAGTTTTTTACTTTTTTTTCTCAGGGGAAAATAAGCAGCACTTCCTTTCTCTAATGCTTCATATGCTTCTCTGGGAAGTGGGAACCAGACGCATGCTTTTGTTCTTATTCAAGTAAACCACAATGTTCCAGCTGACTTGTGTTATTGGTATTATTGCTGAGATATTGGTATCATTGGTATTGGTATTATTACTGGGACATTGATATCATAACCCAGATGCATTTTGATTGTTTAATTTGACCACAGAATTCATTGCTAAACTTGAGGAGTTGTCTCAAAATATGTAGCGTGACACGTGATACATTTCTGTGGGAAATTTAGCTTTGATAACTGGCCTTTTCCAAGCACAACATTTTGTCCAGACTTTTAGGCTCTTGAAGCTGGCATTTTCTCACCTACTGGGTTAACTGCTTGGGATCACCCCCACTCTTTGAAAGAACTGCCTTCAACAGGGATGGGGTCTGCTTGTCAATTTACAGAACAGACACAGGGAGATCAAGTTTATACAACTGCTGTGACATTGTAATGTGATCCCATTTCTATGTACATAACACACATAGCAAAGTAGAGCCTCAGTTCCTTATTAGAGTCTCTAAGGGCTATGATGAAATAGGTAAAAATGATCACAAACACAACAGAGGTGTATAACTGATGCTATCAGAGCAGCTACAACTTCACCTGAGATCGAAACCTTATTGCTTTAGACACTATATATAGGTGTAGTAATACGTGGTCACTGCTCCAAAAGATACAGCGACAGAAAGTAATACATAAATATGTAACACTCACAGTAGCTAGTCATTGGAACAACTTGCCAAGAATTTGAGTAAACTTGTCATCAAGTGAGATCTGAAAGTTAAATATATCCATGTCTTTCTGAAAGTTGTGTTGTAACTGAATGAGAAGTGATCAGCTTCATGCAACAGCCTTGTTGAAATGTTGTGCACCTAAGAGCAAGCTTCCCCCACAGCCTGTGAAGGTAACTCCTGCTGTCCTAACATCAGTGTCGTAGATAGGTGGGGTGGATCACCTCCAACATTGTGTCCTCCTAACGCTGAGGTGAGCAGCAACAGAGAAAATGAATCCTCCCTCATGGTCATACTTATGGAGCCTTGATCCCTTCAAGACAATGGACATGCTTGGCTCCTGACAACAGTACCAGTAATTTTGGTGGGATTTGTGTAGCAACAAGGATCACTTGGTGATTATGCCCTTCACTGGTAAGACTGGCTGAAAGACAAGCCCTCAGAAAATGAGGTAGGGACGTTTAATTTTTTTTTTTTTTTAATGTAGCTGCTATTTTGTTGAGGTTTTCCTTAACCAAAGATGGAATTTTAATGTGATCTGGAAGTTGGAGCAAAAGCTTGGAAACATTGTTATTGCTATTTATATTGCTGTTTAGTTAGCAGTAGTGGAAGGTATTAATATTACCCTCTGCATTATTAGAGTGAAATAAATGTTGGGAAACATTGGTCATGACAGAATGAAAAAAGAATCAAAAAGTGAAGAATTTTCTCTCTCCCATTTTTTTAATAAGAATGAAATCTATAAAACAGTCCAAAGAATAAGAAATATCATGTTAGAAACAAATATGGATACAAAAATAGTAGTAAGAACAACCACCAGATCTGGTCTTAAGACAAAAAATAGGATAATTAACTCTGCTCCCATCCTGGTGGTCTCATTTGAATTTATGCAATTTCCTTTATTTTCTCCTTTGTTTGTTCTATTTTCCTTTACCCGTGTGCTTTTATCATTTCTGTTGTTTATTCATGGCAGAGCTGGTTGCAGCTTTCAATCAAAAAAAAGAAAAAAAAAAAAAAAAAGAACAGAAAAAAACCAACTGCACCATCTTCCAACTGGCCAACGTGGAGGTTGGAGACCACACGGGGATCAAAGCGATATGAGGACAACAGGGGTTTCATTAAAATGTTCTCCTCTCTGCCTGAGGAAAGAGCAGTGAGGACAGGGTGAGAGGGGGAGGGGGGAAGGGAAATCATCTGGCCCAAACAAGTTTAACTAAAAAAAAATCCAAGCAAACCACCTGTGGTCTCCTTGGAAACTGGCTTGCAACCCCTCCAGCCACCTTTTAATGAAACCCCAGAGCCCCTTTATTAATTTATTAAAGAATCTATTTTCTGAAGATTCATAAACCGCGCATAACTCATATTCCAACACATCTCTGTTATGCTAATAGCGCATGCTGCCATGAATAATTAATTCTTTAATTAGTAATAATTAGAGGTTGTTGTATAGGTCAAACCATTGGGCTGACAGCATGCTACTGTCAAAATGTCATTTGAATTAACGCGACTGTGGCCCTTTCTACACAGAATGATTCATCATTTGGGGTGCGTTGCCCCCTCCTCTCCAAATTTTATAATTTTTATGGTGAGTTGCTTTAGAAGGTGTGGAATATGTAAAAAGAAATATTTAACAGCATTTATGGCACAAAAGAAAAGGCTGCAGACCTTCAGTAGATTCCTATAGTGGTAGATCTTGTTCTGGGCAGTATTTGTTCTCCCTGAGGAAAAAGCAAGAAAAGGCTGAAAGTAATTGCACTGACATACATTGAGCCAAATCATAATTTTTTGGTCAAAATCACTGCGCACTCTCTACATCCCTGCAAGAACTATAGTTGAGGATCTAGTTCTTCTACTCAATGGGATGACAACAGAAATTTAATCTTTGGAACTGATATACCAAGATTGAGATTCAATCCGTTGGCTGTTTAAAGCCTAAGGAATTTTGGACCATTGTTCTCCACTTTTTCAGAGGAATACAGAACCCACTGGTATGAACAGGGTTGAAGACTGAGTGTTAGCGCTGCTGTGCATTACAGGAGACAAACCATCACCACAAAAAAAGGGTAATAAGTTACCCTGCAAATTAAGCCACTTGACTGGAAAGAAGGGCTTGAGCAAGAAGACAATTAAGAAGGGAAAGGAAAACAACAAATTTGTGAGAGATAAATGCTGGAGGTATTGATTCTGCATCTATTTATTTCAGTCCTGGGTGCAGCACCCTCTAGAAGAGCACAGGTCAAACCAAGACCACAGATTTCCTAGAAGAGCTGTTCACAGACCCCTAGGACCTGAATTGTCCCAGAATTTCTTATTTGAGGAACAAATGACAGCTTATTTGAATCCCCTGGAACTACAAGGGGAGACCAGAAATGCCTATAGAGAACAAATGCATTGCAGATTACTAAATATATAGAAACTACAACTAACTCTTGGAGTGCCTGACCTGGAAATGTTGGAAACTGGGAAATACGAGAAGGAATTATCAGATATGCTTATTCTTATTATTCCTTTACAGGCATATATTTTTGGCTGTGCTCAGAGACAGTAGGATGTGTTGGCTGGACCTTCAGTCTGACCTAACACAGCCAGTATGTTATAAAGACAAAATCCTGTATGAGGAATTTGATGCACTTAACAACCCTTTGACTTTTTTTGTGTCTCTTCTGAGGGAGGTAGCAGACCTCTTCAGATGCAGTGGGGTTATTTACCAAGATTAAACCACCAAAGGAAGTGGTGGGTGAAGGTAAATGAGCAGTCCTGGTATGTCTAGGCAGCACAATAAAGAAATGAACAGAGGAGACTCTTTCCCAGTTTGAAGGGGGAAAGAGGAGAGAGATGGCTTAGTCAGGTGATTGCAGTGGTAGCACAAGGTAGAGGAACAGATGTGCATCAGACATAGTGGGATAAACCACCTAGGAAGAGCTCCACACAATGGCGTATTCATTGATCTTAGTTGAGCTCAAATACTCTGCATGGTGCTGCTGTACCTGACAGACCCCTGCGTTAAGCACTGATGGAGCAAGAGATTTGATTCACACATTTCATTTCACTTGAAAGACACCAACCTGAATGGGTTGGTGTTGTTGCAGTCATCACAGAAATACAAACACACAGCCTTAATCATAACCAAAGTGAATGAAAAGAAGTCCCTTAACTCACAGTAGAATGGATTGGAGCCCAAGAGCCCAGTCTTTTCAGTTCCTGCTCTGACTACAAAACACACATTCTTTCTTTATAGGAACAACCGTAGCAGCCTTTTTATTCCTCTCTTCCTTGCCTACTAGCAGAAGAATTAATAAGTGGAGGCTAAGCAAATGCAAAAAGGGCTTGAGTACGTTTTTCAGTTAAAAGGAGATTAAAAACAACCCTTTCTGTAAAGAAAAGAAAGAAAAAAAAAAAGAAAAATACAACAAGACAAGAAAATAAACTGATAATAATACAGGCAGTGGAGTGAAGTGGCAGATATTTTGCTGCCAGTCATAAAACTATATTATCAGAAATCCTTTTGTATCATTACATATTGATGTTTAAAAAAAAAAAAAGAAAAGAAAAGAAAGTCACCAGAGATTGTGCATAAAAGTTGTTTGCTATTGACAATGCAACAAGGTCAAGCAGGATTTTACATGAAAGTTCTTTGAAATCCACATCAAGGGCTCTGGTTTGCAAAGGGAAAAAAGTGTTGTGGTGACGGTGAACATTGTTGTAGATCTGCTGTTCACTAATACAGGGGACAATCCACATTCTCCTTCCAAAAAAGTACAGAGGCTTATTGGTGTGCAAATGATTTATATTAATATGTTAATCAGATTTTCAGAGTCAACAACTTTTGGCTGTGTTGTTAAAACAACCCCACTGTACATTAATAGCAATGATAGAGTGTTGACAACAGTTCAAAATCTGACAGAACTCAAACCTTTGTCACTGGAGAAAGCATGATCTATTCAATGGTCGTTGAATAGAGTTATTAGCCCAAAGTTAGACAGAGGTTGTTATACTTCTGTCTCTAGTCTACTGCAAGACCAGTCACACATAATTAATCTATTTGCCTCATTTTCCCCAGCCGGGAAAAGCAGAGTGCCCAGGAACTTGCTGGGAACGAGATAACTGGTGTATTCTTCTCATACAGTTCATTTTTCATCCTTTGTGTGCATTTTCCTGGCAGAAGACACAACCTTTTGTTCTCTCTACCCATCCTTGTGATGCGTCTTACAGTTCTCCTCAATAAAAGTCCACAGCAACACACGTCTTCGTGGAGCTGCCATGAACTCTGTGAACCGCAATCTGCCTCTTCTGTTCCTCCTTCTGTCCACAGAACTTTCCATGTTCTGTTCTTTCACAACCAGCTGCACACAGGCTTCATTTCTTCTTAGGATTTTCTCCAGTGTCTCTTAATCTCTTTTTGTAAGAAAGAATTGTTCTCTCTCTTTTTTTTTTTTTTTTTTTCCTTTTCCACCTGTTTTTCTGCCCATTTCTTTCCACAGTTCTCTTGTTCAGAAAACTTGTTTTTCAACTTGCTCTTCCAACAAAGAACCTCTTCTTTTGCCTTGTTTTCATAGTTTTACAGGCATCTGCCCAGTCTCCTGCACTCTTCTTATTTAGTGGTTATCAAAACATCCTGAATTACCCACATATCTTTTTGGGTCTTCCACCATGACCTGTCTCACCTCATCTTTGTAGCCAGTAGCATCTTTGTGCCCAGACCTCCTCAGCTATAAACTCTGTGGAAAAAATACTCCCTACCTTAAAACCCTGTGTCAATATGTGTGAAGGGAGGTAACATATCCTACAGCTTCTGCTTGTAGGTCTCTCTTGTTATGGACACTCTGTATGTTAGTTTGGGTCAGGGTTGTATCATCATCTGTAACCATCTTATCTTCCTTGTCCTAACTACAAGGTGTGAATTGACTGTTTTCCTCAAATTTCTTTCAATTTTCATCGGGACCCTCCTTTTTCCCCTTGTGGTGATCCTCAGCTTATGAACTCCTCTAGCCAAAAGCTGCTCACTCTTTGTATCTTTGGTTCAAATCAGCCTTGGTTCTCTGTTAGGACTGTCTCTTAGCTGTGTTTAAACATCTTCTATTACGTGGAGCTCCCAGCTCATCTGATCCTCCCACATAGTTTCATATGCAATGTCATAATTCTAATGCACTAGATTCCAGCGCTTAAGATTTTTATTTTTTTTATCATTATACCTGCAGATAAACTTCCACCATGTACAACACAGGATACAAACAATGGAGACCCTTGCAGTGGACTTCACTTGAAAAGATTTGTGTTCATGCAGAAGAGATCTGCGTGCTGTGTTAATGCATAGATCTGTAGGTCCTGCCGATACTTACAACACCAACCCTATTCTGCCTCTTTAGATGCCCTATCCTGATACCCATATGTTTGTGGAGGGTGTAGATGTGATGCTAATTATCTGTCCATGTCATTTGACAGCCTTATGAATGTGTTCAGCTGAGCAGGAGATATAAATAGATCCCTGCACTACAAGGATACACATCAAGAGAAGCAGGTCATACAAGTCTTCCAGGTTAATTCACCCAACTCCATCCTTTTGTCATCTTTCTACAGACAATATACCTACATTTCCAAGCTTTAACTTGCAGAAAACATTGTGTATGCTCTTCTCCTGGACAGCATGTTGTCCCAGATAAAACTCCAGCTCCAAACTCCCAGGAGCCTCTGCGATCTCCCCACTCTTGTCCCACCATGAGCCATGTCCGTGGCAGCTGCACAAGGTGTATGTGTTGGGTGCTATCCTGGTAGTGGACTAGCAGGCTCCTCTGCTCTGCTGGTCCCATCACATGGATAAAATGCTCCTATTTCACTTCTGGAAAACTGCAAGATGAAGCATTGATAACAAGGAATTAAATCAGTCCCCCTCTCTGCTTACACAAGCAGTATTCATCTTTGTTTTCCTCCATTTTCACCTCTTTTCTACAGCTGTGCTGGAGGTGTTCCAGGCTGCTTTGGCTGAACATGACTCCTAGAGCCTGGCTCTCTGTTACAACTTTCTCCCAGCATGTTCTCAAGCCACCACTGTCCTTTTTCCAAGAAGCTATGCCACCTGCAGCTACTAGCACCTCCTCAGATATCTCTGCTCCTCCTGTGGGGGTCTCCTCTCCTCAAAGACATTCCTGTGTGCTTGGTTTGATAAACAGGTCTTTTTCCTTTTGCATGCTCTCAGGCTTGGCCCTGTGTTTTATTGCCCTGATATATACCATTACAGGTACCACCAGGAAAGATTTAAGGAGAAAGGGTTTTTTCCATAATAGATGGATGGACTATAGCAGCGCACTCTTACCTGTATAATACATCACTGGGATTATTTTTCATATATCATTCCCTCTTTCTATTTTTCAGTAGAAACCTGGGTTTCATCACAGCTCGCAAGGGAGTCTTGACTTGCAGCCAGGTTTGCTGCAGTGTCACAGATGTTTCAGATGAGTCAGCAGAATGTGCCAGGTTTGTCTTTAGTTTTCAGTGAGAGACGGCAAAACTAAGAATACAGACCAAATCTTTGGGAGTAGAATTCTACAGACATCCTGTGCCAACTAATGCTACAAAATATGGGAAGAATATGTCTAGCCAAAGCTCTCACATAAATGTTGAATTTGGCTTCACCTCCAAGGTGTTGGCTTGAGTTCCTTTAATTTGTTATAAGAACATTAGGACAAAAACCTGTTCTACATGGTCAGACCAAAACCCCATCTAGCCCCTTTCTAGAATCATAGAATAGTTTGGATTAAATATCATCTAGTCCAACCTCCCTGCAATGAGCAGGGACCTCTTCAACTAGATAAGGTTGTTCAGAGCCCCGTCCAACCTGACCTGGAATGTTTCCAGAGACACGACATCTACCACCTCTCTGGGCAACCTGGGCCAGTTTCTTACCATCCTAATTGTAAAAAATTTCTTCCTTATATCTAGTCTAAATCTACCCTCTTTTAGTTGAGTTTCTTTCTTTTCTGTGAGGGACGGTAGAAGAACAGGGTGATAATTCAGTACTACCTCTTCTACATACTCAGGGCCTGTAACACACTTTTTCCAATCACTTCCTCGGTTTGATCCTGCTAATGTGTATTGCACAAAAGCAGATTTCAGCTCTGCATTAAACTGCTTCTCTCCCAGACTTGGGATAGAAAGTCATAAAGCTGAGTTGGGCAAGAAGCTATTTATTATGGAAAAGTGAAAAAAAGACCTTAGAGTGACTTCTGGCATTCAAGTTTAAGCCAGACAAATGTGTCTGAGTCAAATTTCAGGGTTGCACATCTGTGTTGGAGCCTGAAAATGCTGTCTTGCATTTAAGTGCCTCCTGAGTTTTTTGAAAAAGGACTTTACATGTTGTTGACACTCTTCCTTAACTTCCTGTCCATAGTTAGCAGAAGGTCCAAACCACGACTCCTAATATATATTTTTTTCTCCTTCCCCCCCTTTTTTCCTTTTTCTTTTTTCTTTTCTTCCTTTTTCCTTTTTTCCTTTTTATTCCCTTTTTTCTTTCTTTTTCTTTTTCTTTTTCTTTTTCTTTTTCTTTTTCTTTTTCTTTTTCTTTTTCTTTTTCTTTTTCTTTTTCTTTTTCTTTTTCTTTTTCTTTTTCTTTTTCTTTCTTTTTCTTTTTCTTTTTTTTTCTTTTTCTTTTTTTTTCTTTTTCTTTTTTAAAATGTACATTTTATAAAATGTACTGATCCCAAACATAGATCAGGAAAGTCTAGAATCCAGACATCTCAGTTCCTGTCTGAATTCTAAAGTTATTTTGCTTCTGTGTTTATTGTATAATAAATGAATCTTCATCCTGGGCATAGGATGTGTCCTGGTTAGTATGGTATCTCTTTGGCCTTGACAATTTTACTTCCTGGTTATTATCAGAGCTATTACGGATGCACAGGTTAATTAAAGCATAAAAAGCAGTCACTGCCCTGAGGTATTAATTTTATTTTTAGCTCAAAGGAGACACAATAGCCTTGCATAGCTTCTGTGTGGCTTCTGTGGATTCCTCTCATGGTTCAAGCCTCTAGGGGCTGGGGCAGCCCACTCAACCATCACTGGGACATCACTGAGCATCTCAGCAGTTTAAGAGCACTGGACATTTCTTACCAAAACTTTAAATGACAAAGACATGCCAGGAACATAATAAAAGTTTTCCTTACATTTCCTCTTGAACAGAAATTCCCAACTGTTATCTTTGATTGGCAGCTACCATGCAGAAAACTGGCTGTTTTGCACTGTGTTTGAGCCACAGTTCTGTCCTGCCCACTCCATTTTCCCAAAATGCAGAACAAAGATTCAGGAGCACTGCTAAGAGGTTTTAAATCCTCCATTTCTGGCCATGCCAGGGATTATCCAGGTAGGAAAAAAAAGAAAAGCAGAAATTCCTCAAAAAAAATTGAACAATTTAATAAATTTACATTTTTATTTAAAAAGCAATTTCCTTGGAAAGGAAATGCTCATTTGGTTCAACGGGCATTTAATGGCCATTGTTCCGCTGTGAGTACTAGCAGTGATACAACGATGATCACTCTGCTCTGCTTTTGGGTTCCAGTGGGAACAGGTAAAGTCAAAACTCTGGGCTTCAAGCTGAAGAGCAAAAAATAAATGAGTTTGAAGAGTGTATCTGTATGTCTTAGATATTTTTTATGTCTGAATCACTGGGTTTTTTATTCCATAAAGAGTATGTAGATGACATGTAAATGTTATGTAAATTGGGTCCATAGTCCATTAAAGCGCAATATTATAATCACTAATACCCTATAGGCATGGACAGATCAACCAACCAAGTTTTATTTGATCTTTGTCAGAGGCAGTGAGCCTTTTTATGCAATATTTTGTGTACATGCCTTTATTGTGAAGATCATGGCTTCAAAATGTGCCCGTGTGGGATAAATAGATGTTGTTGATGTGCATTTCTGCAGCAAAGTTCAGCAAGTGTATTACTAGCAAAGAGACATTTTATAGACTGACCAAAATGAAGGAATCCTGCCTTCCAGTGAGAATTCCCATCTGAAGTGATCACCTAATCAGTAGACTTGAACAACCTCAGATTGCATACAACACTTAGCCTTCAACACCTGCTACTTTCACTAGCCAAATTAAAAGAAAACAAGTGTATACAAAAAAGACTGGAGGGCTGTTTGGCCCTTACCTAGGAAAAATATATTCCTTACTAATTGGCACAACACTGCTAATAAATATTAACTGGTTTACACAGCCCTCCCGTTTACTTAATGAAATGGTAGTTGAGGGGTTAATGGGTTAATTGGGGAAAGGAAATGAATCTTCAAATATATCAAAATCTGATAAGTGATTTAGCCTAATTAATAATTTACATGTCAAGACAACATTTTTCTAGTTACCACGTGCACTTTTAGAAGATAAAGTTATAAATAATAAAAAGGTAAATTCACAGTAAATGTAAAGCTTACACTTTTAAGAGATGGGACAATTAATTAATGCAATAACAGCAAGTCTTGTGTTTGATTCTTTATCACTAGAAATATTTTTAATCAAGAATGTTTTGTTTTATTTTAGATATGAATTTGAGAAACCCAATGCATGGCTATGACACCAGAAATTGTACTATGTAATACCCTTTTTCAGTAATCATGCTAAACTTGAATGTTACACATTATTTCCAGTTCTCCGTTGTTATCTGTTAAGCCTCACCTGGTGACTTTTAATAAGGTTGCTTGGAAGAGTATAATATATGTTATTTATCTTTAACCTCATTTTCCACATGAAGGTGATATTACCTTGGTTGTTAAAGCAATCATTAATGCTGTCTTGTGAATATTCATAATAGAAGGTGCCATCCTACCCATACTGGGGCTGGGGATGTGGGGTGTGGCTTTGAAGAAAGGATTCACCTGACTTTGTAGTACATATTCAGCATTCACGTCTGTTCTTGATTGATCATCCTTCTATTATCAATATTGGCAGTTTCAGAGGGTGAGTCACAGAATCATGGAACTGTCTAGGTTGGAAGGGACCTTTCAGATCATTGAGTGTACACATCAACCTAACACTGACAAAAACCTTAGATGCCGATAAATATATAAGACAGGTGGGACTAATCACTCCAAGAGTTGCCCATCTTTCTCCATTAGCCATAGATGAAGACTATGTAACTAATATAAACTAGACATATAGCTGACATATAGACAGAGAGCATATAGAGTCAAATTTTTCACCCCATGCACCACTGGCATTTTTGTGGTGTAGCTGAAATTGATGGTAGGATATCTATTAACCTCTTCCTTAGTCTTTCTGACATGTTCACTAGGAGTTATGCCGGGTGTGCAGACACAATTGGTGCTCCTAATGCAAGACAGCGTTCACGTGCCACAGAAGTGAGGAGTGAGGGGAGATTAAAAAGAATGTGGAGTCCTGTACACTGTAACCTCATCCCTGGGGTTTTTTACAGAATTGTTCTTGTAATAATCAATGGCACGTGTAAGGTGGTAAAGCATCTCCTACCCTTGGCTTGCATGCCTGGTCGAAAGTCATGAGCAATTGGATGTCCATCCGTCTGAGCTATGCTATGTACTCAGCAGAATACTTGGTATTTCTACATGCAGTTCTGGAATATTAAAGAGAGAAGAGAATTGTCAAGCTGCTTTCTTGGATATATGACAATTATACGTGAACTAGAAATCAGACACAGAAGATTAGTAGTCTGGGGTGTCAGGAATAAGTGACATGATTAAATTAGAAAGGCACTACTAAATCAGCCCATGCAAACCTGATCTTCTGCACAAAGTGAACTAATCTCTCCACAGCCATGCTGGATTTTCATTGCATTTTGTATTATGCAGTGCATAATACAAAAGTACTATAGAGCTTATGTACACTCGTGCAAGTAGATCCATATCTTTAATTCTCCTTTAAAAATAATTAACCTTTAATAAATGTAACAACATAGCTATGTGTTAGTGGTGGAAACAGGAATCCCTACATATATCCTTAAACAAAGATGGGACATGTGGGAGGAGGGTCACAAAACGATAAAGAACTGAGTGTTAATCACTATTAAAAATTTTGGACACCTAAGATTTTGAGTAATGAAAACAAACAAGAAAATGAAAGTGGATTTATATTCAGAAATAAGATATATATTTGTCTTAAATCTTTGGTTTTTTGAGGGCTTCTCTCATGTTTGCTATGAAGCATCTCCTTGGTTAAAGGATTATCAGGCATGTTGTTTGTCTGAATGATGGGAGGACAGAAGATGCATTTCACTATCCTTAAACCATCCCTGACACCACCAGATGAATGTCAGGTCTAGTCAGGAGAAACAGAAATGATAAGCATTCCCCTGCCTCCTTGAACGACTTACTCTATTGGAAATGACATTTACCCCTCATGAATGGGTCCTATACAAATGCTTTTGCACCACAGGCATGACACAAACTTCTTTGGGGCTCTTCAACAGGGCAGCTCTCTCTCTTGTACACTAGGGTAGGTTTCACCCCGCAAAAACTGCCCACAGGTCTGGTTCATTAAAGAAACTCAGGTGGTCAACTTAAAGGATGTGTATTATTTCAATAATCAATTCCCCAACTGAGGAAAATACCTATATACATACATAACTTCCAGACTGTGTATTGTCCCACCGTATGACGCCATTTAGATTGGAGGTGCCTAAACTGGCTTCATACAGATTTTCACATGAAAATAATACACCTGAATTTTGTCGTAGTAATGGTGAGAGACAATTTTAAAATAGTTACAATCCCTGGCATATAGGATATTTGAGACAGCAGTTAATGAATTTATTACTTGTTTTCCTGTTTACTTCCTGCCTATCTGCTTTTTCTGTCTATCCATCTATCAATCTATTAATCTTCAAAACCAATTACGAAGTACAGCTGAAAACACAAAGCTCTCATTCAGGGCTTTGTATATCCAAAGAAGAACCTAAGTGATATCTTAATACTTACATTCTTCTTGCACACAATTTATAAAACTTTTCTTCTTATTCTATAGACTTTGAATATGTGCCCTTGTCAGGACATGTGAGGTCACTGATGTTGTCAAAGATGATCTTTGTCAGTTATTGAAATGAGAACTAATTTGACCTAATCTAAGCTGACAGACAAAATGGTTCATTGGTAAAACAAGCCAGTTCCAGAAACTGGTGCTAAAGAAGAGGACAGGAGAAAAAAAATGTGTGTTTCCTTTCCCAGTTCAGGTTTAGAAAACTGGACTTTTTATAAGATCCAACACAAAGCATCCAGCCAGAGCTGTTAGTGGGAGCAATGTGTGCTAACATACTTCTTACGTTATATTGACACCTTACATATAGTTTGGTGTAACTTATTCTCTTGCGATGCTATACAGTTAATTTCACTGTAATAAAATTATCATTATGATTAGTGTTACTGATGCAGAATCCAGGAGACATTGGTATTGTGACCAGGAAACGATTCCAAAAACCTATATCCCAGCAAATTTTATTCTACCAGGACAGAAAATTACTGTATTACCAGTAAGGCTTGATCCCAACTGTGTTAGGAAAAAAAAAAAGTTGATTTTTTTGAAAGGAATAAGACTGTTTGGCTTTTTTTTTCACCAGAGCATTTGAGCTTGTGCTAAACCTTGCTGAGCAGAAGATTGTGCTCTCTGCCCATGTGAGTAAAGCTAGATATGAACTTTAGTACTTGTGGGATTAAGGCCAGGGAAGACAGGCGGTATAAGGAAGATTAACGGCACTCTGCATGCTATTAAAATTAATCACTTAAAATTAAAGATCTTCTATCTCCTGCTGCCCCTTGATTGTTGTTGATATGACAGTGTCATAACTGATATATTCAGCTCATGGATATCTCTTAATAGCTAAATTGAGATATTCCATTCCTGCACAGTCCCAGCATGAATTGAACCCAGCAGTTTTCAAATATATATGTGCACATTTCTTATTGATGGCCCTGATTTATAACAAGGAAAGGTAAAAGACAAAGGTAAAATAATATTAAACATTAGCACCTAATATTTAGGAAGCAGCTGCCTTTCCAAAGGATTCTGTAAAGCTTTATGAACGTGACATCTCTTAAGCATTCACTTCATCCATCAGTGAAATGCAGTCACCTAAGGCTGCTTAGACTGCTCTGAACATTCTCCCTTTAAACAGCTTTGAATGGAAATTGGCTCTTTGTTAAAAGTGAGAATGTTTATGGAAAATATTCGTCTCATTGAATAAATAAAGTGTTGTTTTCCACTGTCAAAACAAGCTTGTTTTGTTGTTTTTGCTTTGTTTTGTTTTGTTTGCTGTCTAAAAAAAGACAACACTTGAGAGTATGTTTAGAGGTAAAAATCCTATAAAAATTTTTTTTACCAGGAAAAAATAGCAGTTTTTTGTTAATTGCTGACACCTTGGTGTTAATAGCTGACACCAAGCTGTGATACCTTGGTCTGCTGGGTAAACTACAATACACTTGAGTGAAAGGACAATTTAAGTACAAAAATGCTGAACACTTTGCAGGATCTTCAAGTGTTCAGGATTAAATTCAATAATTGAAAAGTATCAAAAAGTGGGAGAGCAATTATATGAAGTCTAAAGTGGCAAATAGTTTTCTTAGGGCTGGACAAGTGGTGGATTTTTGCAGTTTGCTGATATATGTATAAAGGATATTGTCTGAGGGAAATAGTATACTCCCAAAATAAAAAGACAAGGTGCTCTTTCCATCGAGCTGAACAAGCAGAATTGTTCAACTCAAACAAGCAAACTGTAGTTTCACTTCTCACCAATTATATTCATTTTAAACTTGTAAAAAAAAATTTTCTTTTTTTTTAAATGGAAAGCTCTTCTAAGTGAAAAAATACAGGTAATATATTTTCAGTTTATAGTTTCTGCCTTACCAATGAACACCAAAAAAATAAAATAAAATTTTAAAATTATGAAATATTTCATTATTCACTGAGAGTCTTAAGGTTTTTCTATGAAGTTTTGATGAAAAATTTTCCTCCAAGATCCAATTCTGAAAATCCTGAGAAAAGATATCATATATGTTTTATGTAGAGAGGTCATCCTAGGACTGTTTGATGTTTGAACCTAAAATAAGTTACCTTCCCTCAGAACTTAAACTAATACTGGGGTTTCTTTGAAGTGCTGTTGTTTTTCTGGCATCTCAGCCTAAAACAGAAAGGTCAGGGAAGGAGCATTAGATGCTAAGAGCCAACCTACTTCTTTCCCTGGAACAGGAGATGTTCCTGTTTATCAACAGAAGCCACTTCTCTTCTCTTTTTAATGTTTTAGTGACTGTGATAAAAAAAAAAGAGAAGGGAATGCCCTCTGATATTGGCAAAGCAGAGATTAGGGCAAATAGAAAGCCATATCAATGCATTTCCCTTTTCTTGATTCAAGAGACACAGTGCAAAAATCTATCTGTTTTCCCAATGTGCGTACGTGTATGAATTTGTATGTGTGTATTTACAGTTTTATGTGATATGCATTCTTCTCCAGGCAGGCTCCTGTATTATGCATCAGCTCCATTCTTCTTACTGTTTTATGGTGTGTAATTTCCTGTTACAGTACAACAAGTTAGATTGCAGCAGTGATATATTTAATAAAAAATTAGATACACTTCTACTGCCTCTCTTTTTTTCTTTTCCCTTCGTCTGTCTGGGATACTGACCACATCAAGTTAGTGTTTAAAATAAAATGACTCAAATCACTGCTAAATAAGTAAGATACTCTGCATGCTATGGGTTCTGTCTCAGCCATGAAGAATGAAGATGTTTTGTAAAGTGCTAATGCCTGCCACACTCTTGAGTTATGGGTCGTGAAAGAAGCAGAACACTTACCCTAGGGACACAAGCTATCCCACATGTAATATATTTTCCAAAAGTGCAATGTGCTCATAATTTCTGGATGTCTGTAAACTCAGAGTTATTACTACTGCTATAGTTTGGTTCAGGATTTCTATCCAAACTCATAACGTTTCTAAGAAACCTCTCTCTCTCTCTCTCTCTCTCTCCACAATTAGTGTACAGGTTAAAAGGTCAATCAAACAAATAAACCAGAAAAACACAAACCTGGTTCAACCCTATAAAACCAGTGCTCTTGAGTTGCTTTTCTTCTGGGGAGGAGTGAAAATGGACACCTCCTGTCACGCTCTGAAGAACAAACACTTTGGGTTATTAGTGATCCAAACCTGGGAACACAGGTGCTGAAACTGGTTGTCTCACGCTTACTGATGCTAACCCCAGCCATCTTCTACTCACCACGTCCACTCTCAGTTTTTTCCATTGAGGGTCCAGCCTCAATTCACTGTGCAATAAAGCAGTCCTCAAATTCACATATATTCAAATTCATATGTAAGACTAATAGGTAATCTCAAACTAATTGTGATTCTCCGTTCATCAGGTGCTGTCTTCTGTCTCAAAGTTGATCAGTGTTACTAATATAGTAACTTCTTTGACAAATTCCAATCATGACCAAATGCCTCACATGCCTTTGTGTTCAAACCCAGAGAGAGGATACCCACGAGAATTGATTTGGGTAAAGAACTAACTGAGATGCAAGGACTGGACATAACCCCAAACAACTTGAAATAGTTGGACTTGCTTTGATGGTTGATTGGCCTATATGATAACCAGAAGGTACTTCCAATCTAAATTATCATATGAATTTATGATTGATATTCTACCTGTGTTACCTCAAGCTGATAGCACAACTTTCTGGTTTAATCTGTACTGTTTTGTGTTCAACAGCAACAACAAAACAAGCAGTCTCAGGTAAAAAGTTATTGCATTATTCTCTGAGGCAAGAACTGGAAAACTGCTAGAGAAAAGATTAAGAAAGTCCCAAAGGACATAAGACCAGAGACCACAAGAGGTTCACTAAAGCTAAGAAAGTAACAGAGGCCCAGTGTTGAAAGAAACTTGATGTCTTTTCTAGTCTAGAGGGTTTTGGTTGTCTTATAGAACATGACAATCTGCTCTTAAGTAGTGTTATAATGACAGGTATAGCTGCTCTGATGAGGTTGGAACCTGCATGAGCTGGCAATTATACATGCTGTATAGTCATGGATGCAATAGTGAATATACAGCCACATCTCTACTAGCAAGTAAAAAAATGCTAATATATAAACATGGGAAAAGAATCTTGATCATTCTTGTTAAACTGGTGGTATAGTGCCTATTCTGCTTTTGGTCAATGCTGTTGACCTTCTTCTAAACAATTCCTGGGCACTATTTGGGAATTAACACAAGAAAGGAACTCTTTTGAGTAGGTACAAGTATGCAAACATCTTCTTTTAGAGGTTAAGAGAAACTAATAGTGTATGTGGCTAAGAGACAGCAAAAGTATTCAGGGCTAAAGAACTGGTCCTGGCACTGGTTAACTTATTAGTTAATTTGCCATTAAAGTACCAAATCAGTTTCATTGACTTCCAGAGTGGAACATGGACCGAGATCCAGGAATGGAGAGAGATCTGATTTCAATATGTGTTTTTTTTCTCTTTCATCTTTTAGAAAGTGGTTATGCAATAGCATAAAGACACAGCTGTGCTTAAATATCAATCATTTTTTAACTCCTTTTGCAGCTACTACTTGGATTACTGGCCACCAGAACTAATGGTACTGGAAATTAAAATAAGAGACTTCCCTTTTACTGTAGTAACCACTGTTAGCAGTGGGAATGTTTTTGGGTTGTGAGAACTAATATGAAGGGATAATTGCCTCATTCAGGTTGGAAAGGTAAAGGAAGGGAAGTAAAGTCAGGCAACTGCTCCAAGCTATTCATCTTAGACTATAGCCAAGGGAGGAAGACAGGTACCACTAGAAGGCCATACACCTCCTGGCCTCCAGTTCCTGGTCCAGAAGCATGAAGTCTCTCGTAGGTCAATCCTATAGTTGCCAGCAGATGTTCTAAAGCATCCAAACAGTTGCTGACCATATAGAAAGACCATAATTACTCTCTCTATATGTAACATTTCCATTTCTAAAAGTCAGATGATTCTCACCCTCTCTGGCTTCAATATGAATGGGGTACATTAGAACAAGTCATTGGTGCCAGTAGAAGACAAAATAATTTAGGGAATCTGTTCAAGAGAGACAAATATGTACTTCAGCAGAATCTGGGAAACTGAAATCTATAATGTGTGTGTGACAAGGAGATCAGGTAATTTATATTAGTCTGCTTGGCTTTTTTTCAAGCTCTTCAGGTAGGTCTGCAATGGACTGGAATAAAAGTGGACACTGTGTTTAGATGGAGTCACTACTTTTTGAAGTAAAATAACCCAGTCCATTTAGATGGGTCAGAGGCAGACAAGTAAAATCAGTCAAGGGGCAGACTTAATCTGGAATTGAGTTCCATGCCTTTAGGAAAGGAGAGGACTTTAGAAAATCTGTACTGTGTAGGTTTGCTGTCAAGCGATTTTGCAAAGGTCAAGAAGACCAGCATAGATATGTCTTCATTAGGAGCTGTTTTTAAGGAAGGATACATCTGGGATTAAGAGGTTCATCGCATGATAAGATGCATTCCTTGTCACATCATGGGACAGGACTGCTCTTGTGGCAAGGGCTTCCCATCCACCTAGCTCATGTCTGTGAGTAACGCTGGTCTGTACTATTTATATGTGCCAGGCACTCTTCCTCCTGCCTGGGGATGTGGGACAAAGACCAGCTTGAGTCTATGGTGAGATTTCCTTCTCTACCCAGTGTGGCCAGCTCTGTGTCACTCCCAGGGAACCAGTAGGTCAGGCACTTTTCCCTGAATGACGCTGCCATTGCTCAGCATTGCTCCCTGACTCCATCACCTCTTCCTTGAGAGGTGACACTGAAGGAAGGAGCACTGTCCCAACACCTTCAAACCATCTTTTAGTGTGATTTTGCTTTTCCCAGGGAAAGAAGCAGAAGCAAGGTACTGTGAAGATCTCATGCTTGGCAGGACCTGTAGCTGAGCTAAAAATGGGGTATAAGTTTCCTTGAAAAACATGCTTCAGATACAGCAGCTTGTGACAATATCAGAGCAGGGTTGTTGTCAGCTGCCTGTTATTCTGTTGCCTACTGAAGCTTCCCCAGGTGCATCCCCCCCAGCTAAGGTGTGGGACCCTGCTGAATACCAGATCCCTTTGTTGCATATTATCGTGTTAGCTAAGCTGTCACGAAAGTTGCCAGTATATATGTAGAACACAGAGATTAATCCAATTAAACCTCCACTGACTTTTCCACATTCCTCCCATTGCAGCCCATATCTCCTCACAGGTAGGCGTTAGAGCATGGGGAAGATTAATCAAATGATGTTTATGGAGTGGCAACCCAACAAAAATGCGTGACAATGAGAGGGAGAGAGTGAGGGAGTGATTAGCAGCTCAGCTTTAACACACCATAACTGCTGGTGATCCTTAACCTTTTGGTGTCAACTTTAATTGTAAGGATGGACTTTGAAAAAAAGGCATTAAGGTAAAAGCATTGCACTCCCTGACCTGATGTTTATGAATAATACAGGTTTCAGATTTTTCCAACATCTGAAGAAGAGCCCTAAAGACAGCGTAAGGTTTATAAAATAAAAGCCAATATGAATAAAGGCTTTCGTGAGAAAAAAAATAATAATCTAGGAATTAAAACTAATAAATATGCTTAGACTGAAATTTACGTAGTCACATAATAACACAGATGGTAAATTTTACTGATATATATTTTTCCCTGGTGGAGAACACACAGTTGCAATCCAGCATGACAGATTGTATCCTAGTGTAAAACTGTGTCAGACACAAAGTAATCAGAAGATGCTATCATGTAATTTGCACTGGGGGCCAGTCTGAATCTTGTAACTGTTCTTTGTTCAGCTGCGTTGAGTTGTATTTCAACTGGGGTTTCCTTCTGTAATAAAACTATTGTATATTTTTCTGGTATTAGTCCTTCTTTTTGCTAGTTTCAAACAATGCTAAACCCAATAATTAGCTATTATTGAAGTCATTATTTTTATTATTATTCACATAATAATATTAATTATTATTAATACTACTGGTCCCTTACAGTGAATTAATTCAGCCTCATCTGCAGCCCTTGGTCAGGTCAAATATCAAGATTTGAGTCACCATTGAATATGCAGAGCAAGATATAAGATGAGATAAATTTCTGCTAGTTTAAACATTTAGGATAAATTAGTCTGTCTAATTAGGCTCCTGCTAGTGAAAAGGTAAAAGAAATGTTTCTCCAGAGACTGTTTTACCTTATCCCTTCCAGAAATTTATTTTAGGATGGGCAAACAACCCTGTGAGGATGTTCGCCTCATCTCCAGAAGACTGACTTAAGTGAATTATCTAGTATTTTAATTGCTAAAGTTAGAGAAGATTAATCCTTTTTGTGGTGGCAATGGTGGGGGTTTTTTACACACAAAGGCCAGAAGGAGCATCTACGCTGGTCAGCTACACAGTGTCACCCAGCTCTTTGAACTAGGTATAGTAATTGAACTACATTAATTCACAGACTTTGGGAATTGTTTGAGAATTACCTAGATCATCCAGAGCAGATGCATGTGAGGGCCCATATGTACAACTGAGTGGTATAAATGAGGTTTTTTTCAGTTCCTTGGTTCATACTCAGGAACTGTTTGCTAGTGTAGATGCAATCAGATCAGGCCCAGGTTACAGCTCTAAGCATCTTTTGAAAACTAATTCTACTTGTGTCTGGATTTTACAGATATGTTGAAATTAGTATCAACATTTGTCATTCTGCAAAAATATGTACATGTTTTTCAATTCATGTGATGTTTTGAAAACATCAAACCTGAATTTTACTCAAGTGTGTCAAGCAAAGTACAGAGCTAGCTATTTTTTTCCATGAAAACTCCAAATATAGTGTCCTAGCTGGCTACATACCCTTTCCCTTCCTTCTGTTTTAGGGGAAAGATAGGATTTTCTCTCTCTTTATAATCCTTCAGAGAGAAACTTTTTTTTTTTTTTTTTTTTTTTTTTTTTTAATATTGAAACATTTTCTAGCTGTGGTCTGTGTATACTGGGCAAAGGATCAGAAAATACAAGTTCTATTCCCATGTCTGCTTCTGGCTTGCTGGGTCATGGTGGACAAAAGCACCTTTTCTTCTTATGTTGGACCTGTGCTTTCATAAGTCTGACCTTCCTATGGACTGTTGAAGAAATGGTTTGTCTTGCACTTTATGACTACGGATGTACATTCATTTTTTTCCTCTTATTTTGACATATGACAATCGGATGAGAGTCAACCTGGAGAAGAGCTAGGTTTGAAACCAAACCAGTTTCTCCATCCATCTTTGGACCAAAGAAAGTATCTTTTGGTCCACAGAGAGTATCAGAAATACATAGCGGTGAGCAGGGGCAGGCAGTGTGCACTCCAATTAACTATACATGATCAGGAAACTGCTACCTTGGCTTCCCTTTCTGTAAAAGCAAGATACAGTGCAACATCTGAGCTCACAACTGCCAGAGAAGAAAAGACCACACAATGCAGGACATGCTTTAGAGCTTGCACAGTTTGCTGCCTGTCATGAATTCATGTTGGAGCTATGAGTTGAAGACTTTAGACCCTGCTTACCCTGACCAGTGTCATCCCAGGCCACGCAGTTATGATGGTGGCGACCTCAGTGCATCAACTTCTTACAGGGGTAGCACTTATGGATCCAACTTGGATATCTCTACCTTCTGCTCCCCATTCCTTAAAGTTCTGGGGCTAGCAGGAACTGCAGGTGAGATCTTTCTCTTTCCCACACATGCAGCAAAGCCCATTAAAGTCTGAGGTACAAGAGCCCTCCAGAAGGATCAGGCCACTGCCCAAAAGCTGCTTCTCCTTGGATAATTTTGCTCATCAAGTGGTATTCCAAGTCCTGTTTTACACAAATGCTGCCTGTTATTGCTGCACATTCTTGGCACTCATTGTAATGAGTTGGAGACGTAATGGCATAAGCTGTGAACTTTCAGCAATAATAGTAATAATACAGAAAGCTCAGTCTATTTTTAATGTCCCCATATTTACTTCCTTTGTTCAGTGGGGCTGTTAGTTTAAAGAAAAGAAATTAAGCTGCAAAAGCTGCAGCAGGCTGAAATAATTTTACAAGGCCAAAGACAGAATGACAACACAATAATAATGACAGTGCAATAATGTTCATTTATAAGATGGTTTCCATCCAAAACTCTTAAAGCACTTAACAAACTTTGTAGGCACAGAAGAAACTGGAGGCCACGTGCTTTGGGGGCTAAGGTACAAGTGAGTTGTAGTGGATTTCTAGATATTTTGGAACATTGACTCCTTTACTGCTTAAAGACTGCTGGATGTTGTAAAATCAAGAGGCTGATTGAACATGGTGACAAAATTAATGTGATTTTAGGAACTAGAAAAGGAGGCCAAAGCTTTTACAGATGGACATTACTTATTTATAGAAGGCTGTGGGCTCTGTGATTTGGCTGAAAAGACTATCCAAAATCTCAACTGGAGTTGGATCTAGACGATTTCAGCCTGGAAACAACAACAGAACACTTAGCAGTGGCAGTAATTAACTATCAAATCAGCTCACCCAGGAATGAGCGGACTCTCTGTTGCTTGAAGTGCTTAAGTCAGAACTATACACAGCTTGAAAAGGTATGGCGTAGCTCAGAAAAGTTATGGGCCAGACATAAGAATAAAATTATAAAGCCTGTCTTCAGGAGAGGCTCAACCAAGGTGATTGTAATGGTCCCTTCTGGCCTTAAAAATCTATGAATATATGAATCTATTTATTTATTTATTTATTTTGAAAAGGGCTGAGGAAGGGGACAAGCAGGGACACCACAGACATATTTGTGCGGGTTTTAAAATAGGGCTGGTTTTCCTGCTCTTATATTTTTGGCTGGACTGAATTAATTCTGTACTTGTATATGTTTGCTAATAATTAGTAACAGGTTTTATAAGTAAGAGTAATAGTAAAATAGTAATAATATTTCTTGCTTCCAACAGTTATGTGTTCTATTCCTTTCCCTTCTCCTTTTCTTGTGAGCACAATGGTTTCTTTGTACACCTGGAGCTTTTCATTTGGCTGTATTTTAATGTTATTTCCATTCAAATATGACAAATCAAGGGACTCAAATCCTCCATTTCAAATGATGTCCATTCTCCCATCATTCTCTTAGTATCCTTTCAGTGGGAGGCTGTTTGCCTAAAGAAAGATTTCAGTCCTATTTTTTTAAAATATTTGTGATATATATTTACATTTATAAATACAACTTCAAAAATATGTTAAAATTGGGGCATGTTTGGATGTATTTGCATGTGAAAGCAGAACTTGAATACATTACTAAAACTGCTATTTTTTATACTTCTCTGTTTGTATGTACAACAGAGTTGGATGACAGATACACAGCCAGATCTTGAACCCTTAAAGCAATGTAACCCTTGTGATAATAAGCCCGTTTAAGGAGAAGACAGCTTAGCTGTGACTTAGGACTGTGCTTATCTGGCTATAAAAATGCATGTGAATTTATTTTACCTGACAAAGGGGGGCCAAAGGAAGTTTTATCCTTCATAAAACCTCTGGTTGATGCAGTGAACACAACTTCCCAGGGCATCTTTGTGGCTGTTCACTTCTTCCAGCCAAGAGAAAACCCCAGGAAAGATCAAACTAATCCAAGTCCAGTGTGATGTTATGCTCTTCTCTCCCCAAGTCCTGTGTGTGCAGACCTCCTCTCTCCTCTTGTACTGAAAAAAGGCAGTGAACAAGTGTCATTGGTTGATAAAAGTAAATACATTTCTTGCCTTGGACGAGTTTTTAGCCAAACTGCCTACCCACGCAGTTGCATTACCTGACTCAAGGTGGATGGGAACATGCCACCGGGAGATTAGAATGGAACCACACAAGCTTGTGTTTAAGGACAAGTCTACACTAATGAATAGGCAGAATTATTCCTTAGGTATTCTGAAGCCATATGACATGCTTGCACTTGTGTAACCGAACTTTCTTATCACACCAAAAAAGAATAGTTGACTGGCGTAAATCTCTCTTTCACACTGGCCTTGAACCATGACAGTGAGTGTGAGGTTGAGTTGGATCACAACCATGACAGCTGTGTTACCTGTACCAGTACAGATGACAAGGGGCACAGGCTCGTGCCTGTACTCAGCTCAGTTTGAGGGTTTTTTTAGTACAGATATAGCCAGACTGGTTTAGGCCACCATGGAAACGCAATCTCAGATCATATTGGTGACTGTCATCAGATCAGACTGTAGTCAGCAGCTGGCTTATGTCTAACTAGCTTAAAATGCAAGTTTGCATCTGTCTGCAACTATCTATGCAGCCACTAATTACCTTTCCCTGTCTGCATTTTCTTGAGAGAGATCAAGTTGTAGCTCATGGTGGAGCACCGCCATTCAGGCTATCCTAGTTCTTGCTGACTTCACTTCCAAAACCCATTCATTCCTCTAGCCCTTGTGATGATTCATAACGATGTGAAATGGAGCAGCATAAAACAGTAGGCACCAATATTGCACCAAATCAGCAACAATGAAATCAAGTAGTCAACAATATGCAAAAGCTGCCTGTAAAAGCGACTGCTCACCCATGTTCAAGCAGCGTGACTTCAACAAGCTGGTGAGAAGGGGATGAGGCTATCTGTGTGCATTATCTGTGTAGATATGTACCTGCACAGGCTTCATCTGTGCCAGTAAACAAACCAGTACCATTGCACAGAAGAAAACACTGGAATTTGACGGTCTATGCGACTGTGACTAGTGAGATGGTCCGTGGTACATTGTCGATCCAGGCTCACTAGCATGGTCCCAGACAATTCCCAGGCACAACTCGGGAGCCAGCATGCACCAGGCACTATCCCCGGTAGGCAAGTTGGAATTGGCTGTTTTATTTTGGAGCTAAGGTTGTTTAATACTAAGGAAATGGGTAGACTGTGCCAGCTGGCCTCAGGGACAGAGCTGATCCTGACACTGCTTGGCTTACTAGCAGCAATGTAGCCAAAATGTCTGGCAGGAGATTTGTCTTGGTCCCACTTCTGCAAAGCTTGCCTGGCAGTAAACACACAAGTTCCTTTCTCCTCTGCTGTGGCTCAGCAGTGAGGAGCTAAAATACTGAATTTTGTTAATCCAAAAATGAGGAAGCACTATACCTTCAATGTGAAGGGAAGAAATTAAGTGAAGGGGACAATCTGATATAGAGAGCTGGAAGAAAAGCCATGAAGAAACAGTTCACTGTGCCTGCTCCTGCTGACAGGGCAGGAGGAAATGGACTCAAGTTGCACCAGGGGGGGTTAGGTCAGATATAAGGAAAAATTTCTTCACTGAAAGGGTTGTCAAGCATTGGAACGGGTTGCCCGGGGAAGTGGAGGAATCACCATCCCTGGAGGTATTTAAAAGACGTGCAGACATGGTGCTGAGGGACATGGTTTCGAGGTGATTTGGCAGTGCTGGGTTAACGGTCCGACTTGATGGTCTTAAAGGTCTTTTCCAGCATAAATGATTCTATGATTCTATGATTCAATGAACAGGATGGTGGGGACAGAAGATACAACCTTTGCTTTTTTTGGTGAAACACTCCAAGTACACAGGCTCTCCGCACTTACGCATCTGCAAGAGCATGTTTGTCTTTCCTGACATAGACACAATTAGCAGCAAAGCTATTTTCATATTGTTGCCTACTTAGCTAAGTGCTAACAGACACCACTCATTAATTATAGTCCCGTACTTATTACGGCCCAAGATTGTCTATCTACAGAGAGTCATTTTGAGGATTTGGCTCCATCCCGGGCACCTGAATGAGAAACTGTGGGGAAAGAGTTCAGATGGGAGAAATGAGGGGAAGGGCTGGGGAGAAGAAATTTCTTCTCGGATTTTCTTCTCTCTCTAATTAAATACAGGTTGACGTTTATTTGAGTTCAATACATAGTATTCATTTTAAAATAATAATAATTAAAGATTCTATGTATCATTTTGTCTCACAGAAGGCTTGCAAGGAGTTGTTCCACAGCCTGAGGCTAAAGCTAGCCCAGATATTAGCTGAACCAAACAGGGCTGTCATTGTGAGCCAGTCTGCACCCCTGCGATGCTTAAAAAAAGAGTTAAATTAATGCCAAAAAGAAGAAAGCTAGGATAGCATCTGAACTGTACAGGAAAACAAAGATTGAAGAGGGGGCCAAATACCTATATTTAGTCATCTACCACAGGACCTAAGATGGACTTTGATTATGGGTTCCGAGGGAAAGAGTTCAGTGGCTTATTCAGCTTTCCTACTATACCTGGTTACATGACCTTAACTCCCCAGGTAAAGGGAAGAAGAAGGTCTTGTATTCAAAACAGAGCTTTATAGATGTCCTTTAACTATTGCATCTGGCTTTCCTCTCTGACTCTACAGGGAAATAGGACTTGGCTGCCTGAATAATAGGTGAAGTTAATTCTTCTTTTGGGCACACACTCCACAGCAATTATAAAAGCTCATTTCAGGCACCACAGAAAGCTGCTTTGTGCAGCCCAGGTAGCAACCAGCTGAAGAACCAGCAAGGACAGGAGCAGGGAGGCCTGTTGCTGAGGGAAACTGTCACCAAGCAGCCTGGCAGGAGCAGAGAGATGTCAGCGATGTGCAATGTCGCAGACCCTCCAGCTCAAAGAGGCAGCGGCACTGCAATATGTCAAGCGCATCGCTGAGTTTCCGCTCAGTGGAGAGGACAACACATACACCTGGGAACTGAGGAACAGCTGCTGGAAGAAGTCACTTGAAAAATAACCTTGCAATGGCTTGGGAGAAACATCTGTGCTGCAAATGATGTCCCACCAGTGATGGAAGGATGGAAAGACGGAAGTTGGGGAAAGCACAAGAACCATCTTGTGTCAGTAATCCAGGAAGCTGGTGACAGCACAAGGGGAATTTAGGTCAGCACAAACTTATTTGGCTATACAGCTTTTCTGCACAGGAGCTGATGCAGCAGCTAATTTAAATGACTGTGCAGCTGTTTTACCGCCAGCCAATATGAACAAGGGGGATCCAAACTTTCCCCCTTTTCCCCATTCTCCACTCTGAAACTCTTTCTCTGTTTTATTGTTTACTTCTTATAAGAGCTTGCTTACACGTGTTTCCTACATACACAACAGCAATCTGGGAGGATATGACTGCTTGAAACCAGATGAATATTGTATCCACGTAAGACATGTGGAACCTAAGGCACAGAATGATATATTTTGTACAGAACAAAGCTAGTTGATATACAGGATAGGAAAAAACTCCCACACCCCTCATGTCTTCACATTGACTATCCATTAATTTGGGGAACTCTGTTACTCAGGCTGAGCAGATTCAAATCTTCCAACAAGATTAATTCACTTCAGGAAGTACTGTGTGAAATTCCCCAGGTTACATATTTCAGGAAGTCAGACTAGGTGGTTGCTTTGGGCTTCATATGCCTGCAGATTTGAAGAATAGAAAACTATTTCAATAGTCTGAATTAGTAGAAGTCATGGCAGGGACTGTGTAACAATTTACCAGTGTGTGTGACTGTGGGTCAATACTCAGAAATGTGTTTAAGGCCAGGCTGGATGGGGCTTTGAGCAACTTGCTTTAGTGGGAAGTGTCCCTGCCCATGGCAGGGGTGTTGGAACTAGATGATCTTTAAGGTCCCTTCGAACTCTAACCATTCTATGATCCTATGATTCTATTAAATGTACCCTGGATCTGTTTAGTTTGGTTTAGTTTAGTTTAGTTCAGTTTAGTTTAGTTTAGCTGTAGCCAGACCATCCTAAAGAGTCATGCTGGCATCCATCTGCCATTGAAGTTGTGGACAGGATTTGTCTCCTTTCTGGTCAGCTTCTGTATCCGGTCAATGCAGGCTCAAACCTTCATGCCCCAGTGTAAACAGATGATCAGATCAGTTGGTTAACATGTCAGATTTGCAAGACTATTTTTTCTGCAGCCCTCTGCTTTTGCAGACACACATGATGGAGAGTTTTGGGGAGACAATATGCTCAGGTTATTTCAGTCACCAAGGAAAAGGCAGCAGCACTTTCTTGAAATGTGAACCAATGTTTGCTGGCCATAGTACACACCAGTCCTCACCATTTCATGAGGTTACATGGTGAACAGAGATGTTACAGAAACAGTTTGACCAGATTTGCACAGCAACTTAATAGAAAAAAATGGGGACAACATCTACAAACTGTAGGTGTCTCTTCTATAACCCCTTCACCTTGCCTCCATGAAGGTAAAGGCATCAGCTCCACAAAAGCGATGCAATGTGCCTTATGAGAAGGAACCTGACACTACAGCAGGACTAGAACAGTTGCTGGTAGTCCCAGAGAAGGAAACTTGTGGGAGGACATCAAGCCACAAGGGTTAGATGGTACAGACCTAAGGAGTAAAGAGATATGATACTGAGCAAGGAGAATAGGTCTCACGTTTGTCGAGTGTTAGAAATGTGGAGGAAAAATCAAATGTAATTTGGGCAATATAGGTAGGTCACAGTGGGATTTGTGAATATCAGAAGCTTGGAGGTATAATTGAACAATTATTCTGTACTCCCTGTGTCTTTAAGTCAGACATCAGCTCTTGGAGAGTGCTGGAAAATGAACTCTGGATTAGACAAAGTTTTTATTTTATTTTGTATAGGTATATCTTTTACTGAAGACAGCAGACTGACTACCAAATTCATCTGAACTCTTTCCTGCCAGAATCTCTACACTCTTTGATAGCTGCCTTTTGATTGTTTTCTGGATGGGCAATGGGAAGAACGGGAGAGGGGTAAAGGAAGAGAGTGCAAGAGTAGGAGTAGGAGACAGAGAAAAGTTAATTAGCTGCACATGAGTTCTGAAAATGTGGTGTTCCTACAAGTGAACAGATGCAATACACTTAAGGAGAGATCTTTAACCTTCAGAGGAAGAACCTGAGTTCAGCGAAGTGGAAAAACAGGACAGAAGGAATAAAAGAAAATGAACAGGCTTCAGAGGACTTCTGTCACTCATCACAGTGCTGTGAGAAGGAGACTGAAGTCAAGAAGTCAAAAGCCTTAGGCATGTTTTTACTAATTTTATGTCTGTTTTTCTTCCTTTCTTCATTCTTGACCAATTCATTATGGCTGCACTGGTCTTAACAGCTCACCACATCATCGGTGCCAAAGAAATGCACGTGTAAAATGCAGCTGTTTGGTTTATGGCACACACCCTGGGTCTTGCTATTTGGAAAAAAAAAAAAATAAAAAATAAAATGACACTGTCATAGTAAACCTTTTCAGTTCACTGTTATCATAACAACTATTTCATGGCAGTATGTGAACAATTAATGCCACGATATAGTTGGCAAAGTATGAAGTAATATTTGCTCCATGGTATTGAAAGAATACATTTGGAACTGGAACTTATCTTTGTGGCTAAAGCAATTTCAGTGACGTCTCTACTCTCCTACTGGTACTTTACTACTTGCTCATCACTGTGACTCTCCTTTTCCCATAGATTCCCTCTTTTTGCTCATCAGCCAACTTGGGATTCCATATGCTTTCTTGAAAGAAGACCGTTTTGTCATTGGGATTTCCATGTAAGTTCTACTTTTGATGAGACCGGAAAATCAAGGCTAAATCCCATGTAGCCATTTCTGAAGACATGCCTAACTTCAGCATATAATCCATATTTCAACTCCAAGGGAAATCTATAAGACTTGATTTTCTGAGGGAAATCTTTAATAGTTTAGCTACACTGTTACATTGGCTCACCACCTGATTGTCTTTGCTATATTATTTTTAATTTTATTGGTAACTGCAAGCCAGTGCTGAGAACAGTTTCTACAACAACAGCACAAGACGGTAGGGTGATGGGATATTGGCACCAAGGTAAACCTGTTCACTCCTAAGCCCCCTTTCTTAAGCAGGCAACAGTACATACACAGCTGATAAGATGATGCCTTCCAGGGTCCATTTCAGGAGCTGTTGCTTTTTTACTCCTACCCAAGAGAGCTTTTCCAACATCATACCCTGAGGATTTTCACTCTCAAACACTTCCATATGCCCTCAGGATGAGCTCGGTATCCTGCAGAGCTTTTTCATGGTGCTAAACTACACAATGAAAGAGCTACTTTGCACCCTTTGTACCCAAAAGGACACTCACAAAATTAAAAACTGTCACTGGACCGCAGAAGAAACATTTGGGATGCTGCAAAGACCCAGGCCAAATGCTCTGCAGTGTATATGGCTGGCCCACATTAGATGGTCACAGTTTTGACTGCTATGGACACAATTAACTCATATAAAGTAGCTGAGAGGGAACATAGAATGGTTTGTGTTGGAAGGGACCTTAAAGATGATTAGAGGGATGGAGCAACTCTCCTATGAAGACAGGCTGAGAGAGCTGGGGTTGTTCAGCCTGGAGAAGAGAAGGCTCCGGGGACACCTCATAGCAGCCTTCCAATATCTGAAGGGAGCCTACAGGAGAGCCGGAGAGTGACTCTTTGTCAGGAAATGTAGTGACAGGACAAGGGGTAATGGTTTTAAGTTGGAAGAGGGGAGATTTAGATTAGATACCAGAAAGAGATTCTTTACTGTGAGGGTGGTGAGGCACTGGAACAGGTTGCCCAGGGAAGTTATGGATGCCCCATCCGTGGAAGTGTTTAAGGCCAGTCTGGATGGGGCTTTGAGCAACCTGGTCTAGTGGGTGGTGTCCCTGCCCATGGCAGGGGCGTTGGAACTTGATGATCTTTAAGGTCCCTTCCAACTCTAACCATTCTATGATTCTGTGATTCTATGATCCAGTTCCAACCCCCCGCCATAGTCAGGGACACCTCCCATGAAACCGGGTTGCTCAAAGTCCCATCCAACCTGGCCTTGAACACCTTCAGGGATGGGGCATCCACAACTTCCCTGGGCAACCTCTCTCAATGTCTCACCACCCTCAGAGTGAAAAATTTCTTCCTGAGTAAAGAATTTCTTCCTTGATACAGACTATTAGGACAATATAAATATACCACAATAGGAGCTCTGTCTGATCTCCTTGCTAAAGAAAGTGGACATTCTGCCACTGTGATAGATTTCACAGGGTTTGCACAGGCAAAAGGATTTGGGTCTTCTGAAATGAAAAGGAGATTTCTGCTACGTGCCAGCATGCTGCTGACAAGGTCTCATCAAAAATGCACCATGACCATGTCTCCCCCTTGGTTCCTCTGTAAAGCATGTAGCAACCTGTGTCTGCGCCACAGGAAAAGCTGTTTGAACAGATCATCCTCGGGACTTGACACCGAATGCGATACCGCGCTCAAGAGTCTATGTAGTACTTTCTGTTTGTGACTCTGTTTATCATAGTACAAGTCTTGATTATTCTAATGACACTGGGCCTCTTCAGAAACACATTGTTTATACCCCCAAGGAGTTTGCTGCGCACACAAATATTCTCAATCTACTGTATAAACAAATGTGTTATTCAGCAGACAGCTGCAGTTCTGCTGCTGATAACTGGCAAAGGGGCTGACAACAACAGAGCAAACAAATATTACCATCAACTCTAAGTAGTTTGCAGACTTTTACAGGGACTGGATTCATTCTCCTTCATTTCAGCAGGCTCTGGAGCTTGCTGTGCTATCTGCTTTTGGGTCTTTGGTAGAATTTTCTTAAACCTTAACTCTTGACCCTGCATCTAAACCTTCATTTTTTCCTATATGAGCAAATGTCTAATCACAGCTTTCAGAAAAAGAGTCAGTTATCAGACCCACAGCTTTGGGAATACACCAAACGCAGGTGCTTCTCTGTTAAAAACACAGGAGTTGCAAGAAGGTGCGAGTTGGCAAATAGCGGAGGTGTTTTTTCACTGAAATTGTGGCGGTGTTGGCCTTCCCTGCTTTGGTTACCCCTGCTGATTCATACAAGCCCTTTACTTGGATACAGATTTTAGACAGAGACCTTCTAAGGTGTTTAAAGTGTTTAAACTCTGAATTCCAGTCAGAGTGAATGTATCTATGGGGAGAAGAGAGAGCAAAAGGAAAAAAAGGGAAAAGAAGTAAAGAAGAGAGATTCTCCAGTCAGTTGCACAATATTACATGGGGATGCCTGAAATAATTCAAAAAGAAGTCACTGAGTTTGATGGGCTAAATACAGCATAGCTGAAATTGCATTCCAGCACACAGAACTGGGAGCCAACAGAGATCATCAAAGGAATCTGGGTGTTGAAATCAACTGGACTTAGAGATTGCTATTGTTCTCTGGTTTCTCATCCTTCTCAGTGCAACGTGAATATTTATGTCTCTCTTTGAGTTGTTTTAGGAATACCAGAGTTAGGTTTTCTTCCTTGATCCCTTCGAGACAGGTGAGTAAAATTTGGAGATACCAGTAAGCCAATCAAAATTACAATCTGCTACAAGAAAGTAGAAATTCTCAACTTATTGTTCGAGCCATGAAATGAGGGATACAAAATCACTTTGTTAAGCAATAGTGGCTTTAAAAACTTCAAAAGACCTCAGTTGTTCCCAGCGAGTCCAATCTATACCTGCAAACACAAATTCCCGTCATCCTGCCTTAGCTATTGTGTTGATACTCAGCAATAGACTAAGTTGCTCGGTAGAGATCAATGTTTTGAGCCCTTATTTCTAACCTTTTTGTGTGTGTGTGCTCGTTAGTTTTTCCTCCAATATTACCTTCCTTAGATACAGATTGGTCCCTCTCTAAATGAGGACATCACACAACAGAGGATGAGAAAAAGTGGCAGCAGATAAATATATGATTGTTATTGTCTGTCCTTTACTACCTTCTTTTTTTCACTCACACAGAGACAACAATACTTACAGGGAAGGCTCTATAAGTGTGGAAGAAATGTAAAGAAATGAAGCAAATGGTTCAACTGCTACCACGACTCTTCTATTTGCAGATTCATAGAATCATAGAATCATCCAGGTTGGAAGAGACCCTTGGGATCATCGAGTCCAACCATCTACCCTACACTACAAAGTTCTTCCCTATATCATATCCCCCAACACCACATCTAAATGTCTCTTAAACACATCCAGGGATGGTGACTCAACCACCTCCCTGGGCAGCCTGTTCCAATGCCCGACCACTCTTTCTGTGAAAAATTCTTTCCTAATGTTCAGTCTAAACCTACCCTGTTGGAGCTTGAAGCCATTCCCTCTTGTTCTGTCATTAATTACCTGTGCGAAGAGACCAGCACCAACCTCTCTACAGTGTCCTTTCAAGTAGTTGTAGAGAGTGATGAGTCTCCCCTCAGCCTCCTCTTCCTCATACTAAACAGTCCCAGGTTTCATGCCACTGGAGCCAGGTGTATTTTTATTTTTTTTTAGTATTTTTATTGTTTGTATCATTTTGGTTTTATGTGTGCATCCCATGCTTCATATTAATATTTCATATATCTCTGGAGTTGTGGTTTGGGGGCTGCAGGAAGAGAGCGAACTGCCCTACCTTGGCAAGAAGATGCAGGTATTGATCCTGCCATAAATGCCATCAGTACTCAAGCCTTCTCAGAATTTTAGGCAGGAATCAGAAAGAACTGGGATCGGGCCAAAGTTGGATATGTGCTGTTGCAGAACGGAAAGAGACAGAGGAAAATACAGAGCTGGGATGGACACTCAGGAAAAAGTCCTCAGAGTCAAACTGGTCCTGACGGAAGGCAAGCAGGAGCAGTCACCAATCTGTGGTGAGGAGCTACTTCCCAGCAGAAGTAGATGCTTTGCCTTGCCAGGGCTCTAATGTTCATTAAATAATCAGGGTGATTGGCCATTTTGCGACCCAAAGCAGTCTGCTCTCCTGGGCACCCATCTACCTTTGAGCAGATCTGGTGCTCATCATGGAAAAAAGACTACCTAGAGAAAAATCATCTGATTTTATTCTCATTCCCTGTTTTCTAGTAATATCAGGACACCAGCACTGATGTAGCTGAAAGTCTCTGAGCCCTGCTCAGTGTTCAGACTCTGAGGGGTTGAGTAGAGCGACACTGCACAGAAGTGTTCATAAATGAACAGTAGAAGTGGGGTAGGAACAATCCTTCCCTGGCAGGGGGATTGTGGACATAAAATACATTACAATTTCAAACTGCTCAGAAGTGGCATAGAAAAAGGGGTTCTTAGAAATCTCTCAGATAGATTCTAGGAAGAAGGACTACAGGTCCAGAAAAATATTTCATGTGCTCATTTTGTCTTGAGTTCTTTGTCTTTTCTTTTAGACCAAGATGTCTTTAAGTAAATTTACCTTCTCATCATGGAGATGTTTATAGTCTTATACTGTCTTTGTCTGGCTAGCTAAAACCACTATCTTCTAATTACCCTCTCATGAATTTGAAGGCCAGAAGAACCATTATTTTAATGTAACTTGACTTTTTCCATACTGCAAGATACAGGATTTAACCAGTGATCCCTCTATCAGGTCTGTAACTTCTGGCTGAACTAGGGAGTCTCTTTAGGAAAGAGATCTAATCTTGATTTAAAGACTTCTTTAAAGACTACTTAACAACTCATCAAGCTTGTCTGGGGTTTCTTCTTTGGTTTATAGAAGTAATGAACCGAGTCCCCCATCCTCCCCTCCTGGAGATACTTCTTAATGGAAAGTAAAAATGCCACAATTACGACACACCATGTGTGGGACATAAAACCTCACTCTCACTCTAGTATCTGTATCGTATTTAATAAAGTACCAACAGAGCAGCAATAATATACTCTGGGAATCAGGCATCATAAATAAAAGGAGGAAAATGTAATAATGGGAAGTTGGAGAAAAATATGAAAGCAGCTGTAAGAACAGAAACAGACAAGGAAAAAAATCAAAAAAACCTCACAGACAGGCACGGAAATAATGTATTTTAAAGTAGGTGCACTTTTAGAGGATTGTTGCTGGATAGAGGAAGAGATACACAGACGTGTACGTATACACACACACACATACACACACACAACTTGCCAGATCTTACCAGATGATGTAGTTGAGGCTGGCTGAACTTAATTAACTTGGATGAGTGGTTTTAGATTTTAACCTTCCTTGTTTATTTGCTTTCACTGTGCAGTGGTAAAGACTTTCAGACATGGAGGGAAGGCAAGGAAGAAAGGGAGTGGTGAAATGACTCTTGAAGAAAACAATAAGGAGCTCTATATTTGCCCAGTTGTTTGTTTTTAAGGATGTAGGGTAATTGCTCAGCTGTTATAAACCAGCACATCTCTGATACTGATCTACATCAGCTGAGAATCTGGCCCTGGGAAGCTTTGCCTCTCTGAATTTAAACATCGTTAATAGGTCCTTTTTCCTACAACTGCATTTTTGTTGCTGAAAGAATCACTTCAGGGGCCTGTTGTTTGGCACTAAATCCACCTGACGTGCCTTGACCACTTCCATAGTTCTCTTAGCTTACAAAACAAGCTGTTCATATCCAAATTCATTTATAAGAATGGTACCTGGCTCCCAGACCATGCCTGGGAACTGTTTGGGAAAGTGCTAATTGGTCTGGGCTGAAGACTTGACTGGGCACGGAGAAATTTGGAAGAATGAGCCCCAAAGCCAAGCTCTGTGCCCTGTCCCTGGATAATTCACTAAATTAGGCATTGCCTAAGCATCTAGAACAAGGTAAGATACACATATATACTGACAATACGGGTCCTTCACGGCTGAATTTAGGCAAATCAGGACATTTAACTCCCCTAAATCACAGAATCATAGAATGCTTTGGGTTCAAAGTTACCTTTAAAGATCATCTGGTCCTTCTGCCATGAGCAGACACAGCTTCCACTAGATCAGGTTGCTCAAATCTGATCTTGAACATTTCCAGTGGTGAGGCACCCACAACCTCTCCAAGCAATATGTTCCAGTGTCTCATCACCCGCATTATTAAAAATTTCTTCCTTATGTCCAATCTAAATCTACTCTCCTTCAGTTTAAAACCATTGTCCCTTGTCTTGTCACTACATGCCTTGGTAAAAAGTCTTTCTCCATCTTTCTTATATGTCCCCTTTATATATTGAAGTTCTTTATATATATATAAAGAACTTTTTATATAAGGTCTCTGACAAATGCAGGTTTTGACATGGTCTCCAGCATAATTTTGGAAGATGCCTCTCAGCCCTGCCACAGCTTTTGTGTTCTGGTCTTTATATTTGGTGTGATGCACATCACAGGGGATGGTAATGGATGGGGAGTCTTTGCAGGGTAGGCAAAGGATTCTTCACAGTCAAGGTTTTATTTTTAGTGATGTCAGGGAGCTTCTGCAGAGATAATCTGCTTTTGGGAAAGATAAAAAACATCCTGGTTAATGTGAGAGGGATGTATAAGCAGAGTTTAACTCTGCAGAAAACAGTTGAGGTCCAAAGTCCAAGGTGCAGCTGAGATCGAAGACGGAAGCAGGTTCTGACCTTCCTGCCAAGGAATCCTTACTGTTCGTACTCTGCTTGTCAGAAACAGAGCTGACCTGGGCTGGACTACGTGGTCTGGCAATGCCTACCAAAGAAAATTAAAACAGCAACAGGAAGCAACAGAGGGCTGCAAATGTTTGTCCATCTGTAATCTCAGACCTTTGTTCTGGCCTTTTGCTCCTGACAGAGAACTTCAGCTCGCTGCTTCCAAGGAAGGTGGATTAGTCCCTTGCACATAAATGCCCTGCCAACTTGCCACAGGGCCAGGGGGAAGCTCACTCCTGACTTCAGCACTGATGGTACGGATGAACGAGAATCACCATGGGTAAGGATTTAACCTGACAGTGAAAAGACTGACAGCCACACTTAAAAATGCATTTCAGCTCTGAACACTGGTGTGTAAAAATGGCTCTTTCTCACTCAGCAGATCAGCTCCCTGGGCCTGATCTGCTGCCCTAACACTCAAAAATAATAAGAAAAAATGCAGGAGGAAGATCTTACTTGCATCTGCCTTGTTGAAATACCATTCTTTAACATTCAGGCCAACTGACCTGGGCACTGAAGTTCTTCGTTGCTGTGGTAAAGCCTTTTACTGTTTGGTAGCAGAGCTCAAAACAGTGCAAATAGTCCCACCTACCCTCAAGGCTGCTGGTGTAGGGAACACAATGTGAAATCTAGGGTACAGTAGCTGCCATTTCCACTCAAGGATGGAAGGGAGAGGGGAAGGAAAGGAATGCAGGGCTAAGTGCCTATGTTTTTTATTAAGTCAGTTGAGGAGAGAAAAGTGTCTCTGAAACCTTGAAAAACTTCAAGGCTTCTCAAGACAACCATGTCTGTAATGACTGCATAGGAAGCCAGTAGAAGTAAGGAGGTGCCAATGGCTGCTGAAGACAAATAAAAAAGAACTGGTTATTTAAAACAAATTAAAAAAAATAAATAACAGATTGTGATGGCAGTGTCCATCATTTTTATCACCACAACATAGTGGTTAGAGGATTCTCCTTGGTAAAAGTCCTGGGCCCTTCTCAGCCTGCAGTTAATTCGGCTATCAGATCTCACACAGAAGGTCCCACCTGCTCTCTGGCATGTGGGAATGAAAATGGAACCTTAGAGCAATCCTTGGATATGAAACAGGAAGAGTCTTTGGGCTGGGGAGGAAAACATCAGGTGTCCCCTTCCCTCACCAAGTGCTCTAGACAAGGCACAAGGCAGGTTCCCTCTTGTCTGATGTCTGTCTGGTCCCATGGTCTTACATTCCTGGCTGTACACTCACCCAGAATTCCTTGTGAGCCGGTTGTTACAATATCCTCTTGGGATGTGCAAATATATGGGTTTCAACCATTCAGGCTAGAGCTGTCCTGAAGCCCAGTCTCTTGCTTCTTCAGTGCATGGTGTAAAATGTTGCACTACCACGGTAAACATGGGTGGCCCTATCATTATGGAGTAAGGGTGCTGTTTGACATAAAGGGTAGTTGGTGCTCAGGGCCTGGGTCATAACGAGGTCTAAGAAGTTTGGTTGGCTTCTTCTTTCACAGAATAAACACTAGTATTAATGGTGCTGAAAGGCTGCGGCCTGGATTTCTGCCAGGTAGCTGGTGCGTTTAAGTTCTAGCTTTAGAAGGCTTTGGGTTCACATGTTCTTACCTCTTGCTACTTGCAAAATGAGTACATTAATCAAGGAAAGCTGGATAGACAGCATGGGTGAAGTCTCTTCCAGAAAGCAATCTGTGCTGTGCTATATAAGCTTTTTTATTACCCCTAAAAAGTTTGGTTTTGACAAGAAAGAAAAAAAAGGGGAAAAAAGAGGGAACTCCCACCACTATCAAAGAATAAACAGCAAGAGACTTGCATTTTTTCAGTAAATGGTTTGCAGTCCAGTAGATAGCCAATGATGGATATTTGACTCTCACAGGGTCTCTAGCTACATTAACTCTTTCATGGATCCAGGAAGAGAATTGCAATAACATGCAATAAAATGTTATTGATTCAACCACTACTTTTTCCTGATCAGAATTAGAGCAGTCCGATGTCATACAAACCGGACACGTGACGTGCCCCAACACTAGGCTTCTTTTCCCAAAATACAGCTTGATTTTAGCTCATGAGGTACTTGCAAAGCGATATTAGCCAGCTGTCACTGGAGGATCAGATGATATTAATGGCAACTGGCATGTCTATTCAGTGAGCTGAGCTCATCCCTGCAAAGTCAGATGGAGTCTATATCTCAAACAAAAAAAAAAAAAAAGGGAAATCAGAAGAAGCCAAGTGAAATGCCAAAACTGTTCCTGACTTGAACAATCCAGGAATTCATCACCTGAATGTGCTACTTGTGAATATAAGGAAGCCACAGAACAAGACTGGGTCTGCAAAAGGTTTCCACGTTGCTTGTACCAAGTTATTTATTCAACCTCAGTCCTTGCCTCCTAAAGCTCCATGTCTGAGCATCTGAGACTATGACTTTAACCGTGCACTAAAATCCCGGCTGGTAGTAACACTCTGTCCTCTGACTTGCCAGTCAAATTGCACCCTGCGTTCTGCCAGACTGGTTTTTCATGTGTGCTCCAGGGTAGCAGGAGTTGGCCCTACCATTCACCCAAGGATGTGCATAACTTAAAGTGTATGAGTAGTCCCATAGATTGCAGTGGGACTACAAATGTGTTTACACACCTTAGCAATTCACTCATTAGTGCACAAAAACCAATTTATATTTCTGTCAAAAGGAAATTTGAAGTTCACTTTCCAAATGCCAAAGGCCTGTGCATTTACCAAGAAAAACATTTAGCTTTTCCAGCCTCTGTTCCTCAGGGCCAGAGAACTTGTACAAAGGAAGAAAATCACCCCAAATGGGCTTTTCTTGTACCACAAGGATGAAAGCAAAAATTCATTAGACAAAAAGAAGGTCTACATTTATGGTTAAATATTGGATGTGTAATTTAAAAACCAAGTTGAATGCAAAGCAATTACTGACACTTAATATTAGTCAGACTAATAAAGCAGCAATTAAACCTCATTATACAGCCATAAAATTGATGTGTAATAGATTGATTGCACCAAGTGCTCATACCGGTGTTTGATGGCATATCACAGGCAAGGTGAACTTGTTCATTTAATTGGCAGATCAAAATAATTTCCTGCAATAGATTTAACCTTATTGCATTTCTTGGCTTCAAATGACATCGGTGACAGTACAAACAAATAAATAAACAGAATGAAAGCAGAGCAAAAAAAAAAGCCTACAGACCAGCTTGCTCTATGGCAAATACTCTTTATTCCATAGTATAATATTCCTTCTCCCAGGAGATCCACGGTTATTTGAGAATCTTCTTGCCAGCAGCACAATTTGGATCTTGCACAGCAGCGCTGCTTCATTGTTCACTCCTTGAATTGAATGTGAGGAGCTGAAGGAAGTCTACATGTAAATGTTTAGCTGCATGTTTACAGCTGACATGGAATTCGGCACCTTGGAGTATATTAAGTCCGATGATTAAAAGAAATTGCTGTTGGAAACCTAAAGGGTAAACAGTGAGGGGGCCGTTAATAAAAATCTTTTAAACTCCTCCAAAATCACATCTGAACCTTTTTATTTTGGCAATATGTTCAGACCTAATTATTATATTTAATCACTGTCTAAGGGTTCAGAATATCAGGGTTGATCCCTTTTTTATTACAAATTATTTATGTGGGTTCGTGTGATGAAGATTTTTTTTAAATTGTTCAATTCCTTGATGGCTGTAAAACAGAATATCTGCTGAAGACAAAAAAAATTGAGGCTTTGGTTCTTAGGGATTTTCATATCACTTATCACTAAGGTCATATAACAACCCATTATCCTTAGCTACCCATCTTTGCGTTTCACAGCATCGTTACTAAATCTGAGCCACCACAGTAATGAATCTAAATGAATGATCATATTTTCTGCTCTGGCAACATCTGCTTTGGTCAAGAGAGCTTTATCTTTCTACATGGACTTCATGTCTGCAGCAACTGAAGGACTCACAAACTGCATAACCTCATGTCAGAGGAACCCTTTGTGGGGAAGAAATTATCTGAAAGACAAAGGTACTTTGACTTACCCCAGGATCCTGTGACCAAGTAGGGTTTTAAATGCTGATCTCCTGTACAGCTGGCCAGCGAAGAGTAAGCATTTGCTGTAAGGAAAAAAAAAAATCATTTTAAAAATCCTGAGAAGACTGATTATCAACAGAAAATTTGCTTTTGACAGCAGGATTTCCCCAGGGATTTTAAACAATGCTATTTAGTAAAATCCAGGCATGGAAGTAAAGGACATAAGAGAGCTATAGCCTGTCTCTCATTTTAGTGTTAGTGGTTCACGTAGTAAATTTTCCTCCACAACCCGAAAATCACAGAATCAGCAAATATGCCATTTTTATCAAGCTTTGAGTTCGCAACTAGTTCTGTGAGAAAGTCATCACTTGCAGAACCCTGTTGCTCTTGTGAACCTTTCTCTTTCCTCAGTCTGTGATATGCTTTGCTTCATGCCGATCGCTTGTGGTATGAACTTATTCTGGGTTCCAGCAGAGCGGTGACCTCAGGTCAGATTCATTACTCCCTCATCCTACAGAGCTGAACCTCCTTATTTTCAAATTCCTGGAGTTTCTCAGAACCAGATGCAACCACTGTATGAATGGTACGTGCTGCATCGCTACATGGTCAGGTGAAATGGCTCTGAGCTAACACCCTGACATCTAGCCCTCTGCTCACGTACGTGACTTCAGTCCAAGAGAGCGTCACTGGCATGGAAATAGAAGAACAGAGTGGGGAAATGAGACACTGCTCAAACCTGTGAGGCTTTATCTGGTTTCATTCAGCCACTTCCATTGTCCAACATGAAAAAGAATTATATATAAAAAAGAAATTCCTGAATATACCTACTTACACTTCATTTTTTCAAAGTGGTTTAAGTAAGTAAAAAAAATACTTAATGCTTAATAAAACCTGGTACTTAAGTCCCTTGGAAGGGGGTTGCTGGTGAGGGTCACATACTTCCATCTAGGCAGCACACACTAATCTAAGACGAGATTCTTACAAGTAGGATCCAGCATTTCGGTCCATATTTGTGTTCCCTAGCCTATGGACTGCTTTTAGAAATGATGCTCACCTCATTGAAATGGAACTGCGAAATAATTACTTCTTTCAGAAGTCAGGCCTAAATTTATTGTCTAAATATTAGCAAAGGAGTTTGAATTTTGGCACCTATATTTGTAAATCTTGATCCACATTTTGTGAAATGTTGTTTAGATCAAAGTTTCTGAATTTAAATTATAACTCATTCTAACCTATCAAATATCTAACATTCTAAATTTAAATTGTACCTCATTCTAACATATTAGTTTCTCCGTAGAAGATTTTTATAGTTCCTCTCTCCTCCTCCCACCCTGCCACTTTCCCTCATTGGGAAATTGTACATCTACTGGAATGTACAAAAGATGAAAATGCAATATATTGATATGGATATTTTCCAAACACTGTATTAAAAATACCCAGCATCTTACTCTTTTTTTCTGAGCAGCTGCCTGTAAAGGCTGTTGTTGTGTTTTCAAAATCAATAAGGTCACCCCAGCTAGTATGTGTTTTGGATCCTAAATGTCTCTTCTCTTTCGGTATGCAGCGCCCTGTACACGCTTCTGCTTGTTCCTTCCTTATCAATCTCTCCAGTGCAGGCAGCACTGTTTTTTTACGGAAACTCTTTCATTGGGTTTATTTTGTCTAAAATGGACTGAAAAATCATGGAGAGACATGGCAACTGTCTTTGAAGATGTAAAAAGTTTGCTGCAAAGGAGAGAAATGAACTGGTCTCTATATTTTTGGAGCAGTGGAGAACTAAAAGACATCCAAGGAGATTCAAGAGAGGTTTCAGGTAAAATGTGTCAACCGCAGCATCAGTAGGGCCTGAAACAGCTTGTCTGGAGGGATTGCTGAAGCTTAACAAGTGTTTAAGAATGAATCAGGTGAGCACCTAAAAGGAATCATTTAACCACAGTTGATTCTATTTTGGGGCAAGGGAATGAGCTAGGCAATATGCTGAAATTTCCTCCTACACTTTTTTCTCTGAAACTATCCATTTTAAGAAGTCTTTCTACACTGAAGAGAAATCATCAACAGGCTGATAACGATTCTTAGAGTTGTTGCCATGTAGGTCTAATTTTCCCCCACCATAGGATTTAATATGGCCTATTATTTGAAGAAGGATTTGATGGGAGGTTAATGACGTTTTGATTATTTAAATTAGAGAAAGGATAAATATTTTGAGGAAATCATAAATTCTCTAATAAAATGTTAAATCCTCTGAAGAAAGCAATTCTGAGACAGAATTAAAAAATTACTTTCAAATTATTTTCCAATGTGGGGGAAAAAAATTCAGCTCAGAAAATTGAAATAAAGTTTGATAACTTGTCACACAATTTGTTAAAGCATCCAATATTGATTTGATTTTAAAATAGCTTTAAAACAAGTACAATGAATAGCTCTGGCATGGTCAACTCCCTCTGACTTGAGTAGTCGAGGCTTAGCTTAGAGCTGACAGCTCTCTTAGAATGCTGAAGTCAACTGAGATGACTTCTCTCCTAAAATATCCACCAGAATCCCTCTGTGATACTTACAGATCCATCTCTTTAGCAGCAAAAGACAGCCATGCTCTATGACCATCCATAGCGATACACCGATTTATCCCAGCTGTGTGTCCAGACAATGCATGCATGTGAATGCAAATGCACATATGCCTTCAGCTGATGCCCGTGTTGCCTCCAGGGAGATGGGAGAAGGAAGGTGGTGATGCTGTTTCAGTGCGAGCCCTCTCTGTAAGCAGTAGCTGCAGCCTCCTGCTCCCTCATCCTTCCCTCCGCGGTGGCAGCAGCCACCCAGGCTTTCCAGGATGGTGCCACTTGCCACTTGGTCTACTGGCCAAAATAGTGTGTGGAGCGTGGGGCTTTGCTGTTTCCAGCAGCCTGGTGGCCTAGGCAGCCAAGTATATTACATATACATCTTGGACCTGAAACAAAACAAAACCCCATAAGAGGGGTGTCAAATCCTTGTCATTTTAGGGAATAATGAAAGTGCTGGGGATAAATGTTCCTCTTATATGTGTGCAGTTAATCTGTAAATATGCATTGTGGTGTTCACATCTATAATATGCTCTCATATTGAATTACCTGATGTCAGCAAGTATAGCAGCTTGAGTACTGGCTAAGGTGGCCCATGGATTTTCGGTAACTCTTGCAATGTTTAAGTATGGTTAGATATGAAGGACCAACTTGCTTTGAACACAAGCAGTAACAGTGTCAGACTCTCCAGGTTATTTTGCACTGGAAATCAGTCCAGCGACCTCAATGTGATTGAAATGAGAGAGGACATTTCAGGCCACATTAACAAAATGTGGTGGAGGCACTTTGAATAAATTTGTAAGCAGCATATAGCTTTGCTGGATGGCCTCCAAAGAGAGAAAGCTACATTAGTTCAGCCAAGATGTACAGGCAGTCACAGCTAAGTGACCTGATGTCCTCCTTGAGAAACAGAAACGCAGCCTTATAATGTTCACAAGATGGAGAAAGTGAGCTGATCTGTTTTTTCTAAAGATATTCAGGACATTTTGATCACACAGAAACATTTCTTCACTGCCACAGACATACAAAAAATTACACATGAACAGGGCAAGAAAGAGACAGGCAAGAAGCGGTGGAAACAACAGCAAAAGTCATGTGGCTTTTTTGCCTGTAATAATAACAAACTTTAACGAACCATTAATTATTTCCCTGAGCCTGGATAGGCTTAAATCATTTCGTAGTGGCCGCTAATGGCAGTAATGCCTATTATTCCTATCTACTTTGACAACATTAGGGACCAGCTTTGATCTCCACTTTGTTGCCATATATGAAGGTTTCTTTTTAAGAAGACTATTGCATTTACACATTCAATCATACTTACTAATATTCTGGTACATGAAAATCTTTGACACTTCTTATTCATAAATATTTTGCTTGGAAAATCATCTTTGTATAAAACAAAATTTATGTAAAATATTTTCTCTTTTTGTATTTAGATATGTAAGATCATCTTTTTCTTTTCTCTTTTGTCAGTTGTTCCAGTTTGTTTGCAAGTAGGAGAATGAACAGAAATGAGAGAAAGGAAAGAAATGGAGGAAACGCTAAAAGGTTTCATATTGTTTTCATCCACCATTTGAAACTTTCAGATAGCTCAGAAAAAGAACTCAAAATTATGTCAATGTTCAAATATTACAAAATCATTAAATGTGTGCTTTTAAATCAATTCTACTTGTAGGATTACTAAAAGAAAATTTTAGTGCCTTGGGGGACACTGCACTACCAGTATTTGAGGACTGGCTGGAAATATGAAACAAGCAGACATGTCCTGAACTGAATCCATTCCTATAAGATTTCCAGCCTAGGGCAGCATTCCTTGAAGGATATACGTATATCTGCTTAACTATACACATGATGCTCCGTCCCACTGAAGCCAACAGGAGCATTTACTGTTCATCAAGTTAAGCGTTTACATAAATCTCTGCGATAATGTAGTTTAATCGAAGACTCAAGTGCTTGGATAAATCTTAGGTTATTCAAAGCAAACTTCAAAGCTTTTTACGTTCACTTAGCACCAATTATTACCCAAACAAATCAAATGATCTCTATTATATGTGAAGTTTTAAATTCATAGATGTAACATTACAGTGGCTTTTTCTATTCATCTGCACCCTTTTTACCTCACTGAGAAAGGATTCCTTATTAAAGCTGGTTTAAAAAAAAAAAAAAAAAAGCCAGAAAACGCCTGGAACAAAGTAACTGTAACTGTAAAATGTCCTTAAAGGCCAATTAGAAATTGCAATACTGGGAGTTTTATTACAACTAACTCCTCCTTAATTATCAATCAATGGATTCTGTTGGAAAAAAAAAATCTCAAATTCACAGCTGGGAAAATGATGCTAATTATTTTCTGTTAATTAAGGCTGTGCTGGGATTCAGACTTGCCATCCTTCAAATAAAGGATTGACATATCAATGCTAACATAATGCTTAGGGTCTTTTCCAAAGGCTTTATTTCTAATGGTAATAAATTGGTGTCACATTATTTTAAGTGTCTTAAGCTATCATGCTATTACCTAACCCTGATATATACTGAAAAGCATGTGTCTATCTCAGTACTCATACCGACTTCTGATATGGAAGTTGAATATTCATCATTTTGCACTGTGGCTTTTCTATTGTGAGCATGAAGGAGCTCTAAATCATTTGGAGCTGAAATGAGTAAGGCTAAAAAAATTTGAGTGGCAGTAGTAGATTCTCCAAATATAGAAATTAGAGAAAATAAAACACTTGAGTAAAATTCTGGACACATTATATTCAATGTTCTTGTTGACTTTCAGAGACCAAGATCTGTTTTACTGCAGTCAAACCCCCAGTCCTCCTTCATGGCCTCCTTCATTGTGGGAGTTCCCCAAACAACAGGCTGTGAAACTTCTCATGGTTTTTCTGTGGAAAAGGCAACCAAACAATCTATTAGAAGTCTCATTTCTTTCTTGCTTGATGTTTGCTCCTCATTATCAGTGGAAACAGATAAGGGAGGGGGGAAGTTAATATTCTGCCAGACTTGGTGTGGTATATATTTGAAATAAAGCTCCAGGTGAATTTATGCACGATCTTAGGAACGCTTGGCCTAAGATTTAGACCAGTTTTAAAGATTTGTTAACAGTTTGAGACAAAATGTGTGGGAGGGTGGTGTTTTGCTTTGGTTTTTGCTCAGGATGAGAAATTATTGGGTCTGTTTCTGAAAGGCAGATGTCTGATAAACAGCGCTGAAAATACACAACCCATACACCAGCACAGAATCTTGGAAATGATAAGTATTTTAAAACACCTGAGATAGGTTGGATAGGAGCAGGCATGAGAATTAACCATATTATCTCCCTCCTCCTTCTCTCTAGAAAGACATTCTGGAGGAACCTGGTGTAAGTGACAGAGCAGGACAGTCCCTCCTCCCTCTGGCCTCCCTATGGAGATTACCAACATCATAACTATACAGGTAGATACTGTTGGCCGTGGAATTTAGACTGCAAAGCATGAGCTTGTTTGACAGATGCCACGAAAATTATTGTAACACCCAATTACAATCGACCAATTACAGCATAGTATGGACCAACCAAGAGACCGGGTGGGTCATTCATCCACTGTACCTGAGGCATCCACAGGTTAAAAGTTTGACGAACACCATCCTTTCTAATAAGCAGAAAGAAACAGGAACCTCTACAAGGTATTTTGTCTCACTGGACGATAACATCTAAAGTCAAATGTATTTTCTCCTTATGGTGTGTATTTCTCCCCAGTGACCAAAAAAAATTAGGTCTCACTCTGACTTGGATGTTCACCTTTAGGGTTTCCAAAATTAGCTGTTACAATATTTCCAGTCTGTATGTCTGTTAAAACTCTTTTCAGAAATTTATTCAAAGTCCAGGAGTGGAGACAATGTGGCATTTCCCACTTCAGTTATTTTTCAGACCTGTAATATTATCTTCTGCTTGTGAATAATACCAGTGCAGATGGATCCATGGTTTCAAAGGCTGTTCCTGCTGCAGTGTCTGACCACATAGTCACAAATCCAAGACAACTCATCAAGAAAGGAAGAGCAAAAAGAGGAATGTAATAATTCATAATCCAAAACCAAAGCCTTTAATCATCACTTAACTGAACTAAAAGAAAGTTGTGAGCACTGGTGTATTTCTGGTGGCTGAAAGTTAAGAAAGCTCTTCTTCATGGTCTTTGTAAATCTAAACTCTCCTGCAGAAGTTTCGGCAACAGTGAGAGCTTACTCAATGACATAACCAGTCCTGCTCTCCTACAAATACAAACTTCCATTGCAAAGCATATTAAAGTCATATTTGTATGGCATGGAGAAATATACAAATGGATGGCAGGCAAGTTAGAACAACAGATTTAACTCAACTTTCCCCATTTCTTCAAAAAGCAAACTAAATGGAATCTGGAGTGTGTATCTTTACATTTACCTGATCCTTATCTACCCCCAAATAAAAAATATTTTACCTATGCTACGTGATTACAAAGCTTTCTCTCAGCTTTTGTAATTCATTTGTGCCTTCTAGCAGTCATGAGTCACGGGTCTTTTACACTTGTCAAGTACACCTAATCCCTACCCTTCATGGCCCAGAAATCCTAAAGATGGCTGAACATGTAATTGCCTCGAAGTGTAAAATATTTCCCACATTATTTATTATAGCATTGCCTGCTAGCACCTCTATAGTTAAGGTTGTGTCAGCATTTTCATTATAAGCCCCTATTTTCAGCTGTAAAAATGTGCTTCAGGCTGGAACTAGGAATGCTAGTGATTTTTTTTTTTTTTTACTATTTTTTAAAAATAAAATTACCTTGGACATTTTTTAAGTTATTCCATCTGTAGTCACAAACACATGCACACACCCACACACATGTCTATTTGCAGCTGTAGGTGCACGTGTTAAGGAATATCTAGTGTGATATAAATGTAAAAATAGATATTGTCATAATAACATACATAATTATTCACTTTTGTTTTCAGCTCCTGCTCATAAAAATTGTCTCTGTGGGGGAGAAATTTTAGTAACAGCACAAGTTTTACTGGGAGTTGTTTCAGTATTCTTTTCCCTATTAGGCTGATGATAGCAATAGCAAAATATTTATTTATTTTTAAATCTTATAGTTTCATTCTGAGCGGATCAAATATTCTTTTGGAATAATCCCAGCAAAAGTATGTCATAGCAAGAATATTGACTACACTCAGGTATTACTCCACCAAGTGCACGTGATTCAGTCCAGCAAAAAAGATGACTCATTTTGTCAGGTCTTACTTTCACACAGATCCAAGAGTAGGATGTAAACACCAGCACCAGGACATTTCAGCCCTAGTGGCTGAGCACTCATCTGCCTTTGAGGTACATCAGTCTAGACCCCACTGCTCTTTTCCACACCTAGTGTGGATCGCTTAAGTAGCTCTAAGATTTAACATCAACTTTTATTGGTTTACACATCTCTTATTAATAGATTTATAGCGTCTAGAGGAAATTCTCACCACAGAAACACAGTTTACAAACATCCTATCACATACATTAACTGTATTTTATGGGTCATAGACAACAGTATCAGTATTGTATAAAATTTGGAGTTCCATTTTGCTTTTATTGCTATTATCATTAGTACTAACAATAATGGCAATAATGACTAGACCAGAAGAAGGTTGGCAGGGACAGGAAGATTACTGTCTTTGAAAAAATCAAAAATTTCCTCTGTCTGTTGATTTTAGGTTTTTTTAACTATTTCTGTTCTCCTTGTTTTCCTCAATATTTAAAAAATAAATGAACAGAATAAGGAGATAGAAATGTGACCAACTGTTAGTGGTATTTAACAAGGTGTTTTTCTGTAATGAATGCTAACCTTAGTCCTTTCAATATCAAACTGACCATGTGCCTTCATTCTGAAACCGGAAGGGGAGGTTTTCACATTACTTCAGCCCTCAAAATATACAATTCCAGCTTCAAGTTTTTGAATATAATTATCCTTTATGGCCTTAGTGCAGTTCCCCTGTCTTTCCCCAAGTATTTCAGAACTTCTACCACTTCTAAATCAGATAAAAAGTAAACAGACATGGGTCTTTTGGTTTGGGTTTTTTTTTTTTTTTTGAGGGAAAGGGGATTTTGAACTATTCTGGACGCATCTTTGAAACAAATCTTTGCTAAAGGCCTATTCGTTTGTGGAAGCTGCCCAGAACACCTGGATTCCCATGATCTTGATTTGAAACCTGGTGGGACTGTGCTTTTGATTGAACTTCATTGCGAAATTTTAGGTTTCTTCAGATCTTAAACTCCACATTCTGCAGAAGAATATAAGTGGAAAAAAACTGAAGTCAAAGCAAATGGTCTCGTAACTCCCAGCCTAGAACAGCCGAGTTTCATGCAGAACTGCCAATCACATTCTTAGCTTAAAAATTCTTATCCCAAAGTGTTATGTAGAGCTGCAACATGACCCATTATTAACATGTTCTAAATGGACCTGATCCAGAAGAAAGAGACACAATTTTCAGCTATGCTAAAACTGTTCAAAAGAAGCATAAAGGAAAAATAAATCAATGACAGAATTCCTTAGTTAGGTTATTCTTATACAGCCTGGCTGTTGATGATTTATGTATATGTTTATGAAAGACCATTGAGATTATATGCCTTCTACTAGATGACATCTATTGGATAAAATATTATTCATACAGTTTGCAATCCCCTTGTTAAATCCAGTTAGGAGTTTAACCCTTAGTATTCCTAGGAAGAGGTGTTTCCAAAACTTCAAGCTTTAGATGAAATGTTAAAATGTTAGAAATGTTAGAAATGCTCCTCTGAAGAAAAAGATGGAATTTTTTTGATCGTATGTAGATACCTGATTGTCTATGTTTGAGGCCTAAATTCACCCTGTCTTCCCTTTATATTGCATTAGAAGTAGTTGTTTTTAAGTGTGATTCATCTAAGTTTAATAATTCATCTTAGAATGGAGTAGGACCTAGAAATACCTATCAATCTACATTGACTATATATATGGTGCCAAGGGCAACACAGACATCTGCATTAAGAGATATTTATATTAAATCATATACACCTCATCTTGGCTTCCCAAGTGTGTCTATGGGAGTCACAGCATCCAAAGTCTACATGGTAAGTAACTCTATTTTGTTGAATGCTATAAATACCCATACATACAGCGGCCAAACCTTGCAAAGCTATCGATCAGTGGGTTTGTCCTCGTAGGTAGCAGAGAATCCAGCTCAAACACAGAAATCACATGGTTTTCCTTAACTGTGGAATCCCTTGCCTTTTTATCATGGTGTCACACAGGATTTTAAGGAAATGGGCTAAGACTGTATGGGGATAGAGGTTGTACAAATATAATGCAGACAAATGTAAGCCAGTCCTTATCCACACTAGCATGAAGAAGAGAAAAAGGGTGGACGTGGTCACAAAGACACAGACTTTTAAAGAACATCTGAAAGAAAACTGCTGCTATGTATCTATCCCCCTAAAAGATATAGCCTTCATCCACAAACAGCTGCCCATGCACATCTGTCCATTCACGCTGTTGTTACTCTAAACCTCCCCCATCCCAGATTCAAGCCATAATTCGTGCCTGACACACAATTTCCCCGTGCAGGGAATGAGTACATACTTTCACATTTGTTAAGGCTGGTATTGGAAAGTGAGCAGTATCTCAGGCTCATTTCCCTGGTCTTTTGGAGTGGGATTTATCTTTTCTTGGCTTAGGTATCTGAAAGTAGTTTTAGCACAGTGTACAGAAGGAGATCCTGAGAAGCAGACAGATGAATCTGAAAGGAGATTTGTCCCATCTGACTTGGAAAGAGGAAGAATCACTTCACCTGATTTTATCTGTTGTAATTGTAGCCATCAATTTTAAATTTATCATCTGGAAGATGACAGTAGCTCAAAACCAATGCTCTTAGAACAAATGTATTGCTTCCGTCCCTAGAGGTGTTGAAGGTCAGGTTGGATGGGGCTTTGACCAGCCTGGTCCAGTGGGAGGTATACCTTCCCATGGCAGGGGGATTGGAACTAGATGATCTTTAAGGTCCCTTCCAACCCAAATCATTCTATGATTCTATGAATATATTATTTTAACATGGAAGAAAAACACAGTATAAACCCAAAAGAAACAAACAAACAAACAAAACTAAACCAATAAAGGCTTATACATGCCTATTGTATCTAAACTCCTACAGAGGGCTGTTTTATCCTGACCCCAAATGCTGAGGCATTTCCCTTGCATAAGTGAAAGTTTATATTTTAGATTAAGGAGGAATCATATAGTGACTTCTTTTACAGGTAACTCCTGCAACTGTTAAGCTCTTCTTAAATTAAGTCCACTGTTCAGCTGAGTAACTGAACAAGCAATTTCACTTGGGACCCATAGGTCTCCAGCTCCAACCAGTACCTTGTGCAGCTTCATTTTGTTCACTGGAGATTTCTTTGATATAGAAGGTGATATTTTATAACTAGCTTACCAGAGGATGACCTATGATCCTGTCCAGTCTGCAGTAGTTTAATATCTTTTCCTGGCCTTAACTGTTGTTTCAGTGTCTGCAGGAGCTCTGTGTCCCCAAGACAAAATGAAAGAAGAATTCTTAGTGGAAATAACTATCAAAAGTGTCACTGTTCCCAAATCCCTTTTCAGCTGCACACTTGCGTGTGAGAAATAACTAAAAGAACCACATGGCTTACCTATTACTTTTCATTGACTACAGAAGGATATTAGGCAGCTAGACTACTATAATTTTATACTTCTTTGGTGGTGAAATTGAGCCACGATGAAGTTCTCACTTTGTTATCCAGGTCAGATAGATGAAAAGGGAAAGAAATTACACACATCTAGCAGTACCCCATTTCTCTTTGGGTATCATTTTCATTCTGATTTTACTGGGTAATCAATACAAGCATTCATGACTGAAGTTGCTAACATGGTTTTCCTTGAAGCATCAGACTAGATTTCCCGTTTTATTGAAGGCAATTGCTTTAATACATGAGACTAAATGTGTTTTGTTGACCAATTTGAATATCACGTGTTTGAAAGCTACACTTCCACTTAACTTCTTTTTCTTCTCCAAGTATAGTTGCCTTGATCCAAGTGATGTAAAAACTGATATTTGAAGAGGGAGACCCAAGGAATCAATCACCAGAGCAGAATAAGACTGAAACCATGACTCTTCCATGACTTATTTGGAGCAGTGCTTCATAGCACTCAGATAAGTATTAAGAATGTGTATTATTTATAGACTGTGACAGGTAATTCCACATCTGTCACAGCATACTTTCTGTGGTTAGTTCAACATTTGTATCACATTTTTTTTTTCCCCTTTTGGCTTAGTAAAATTGGAAATGTTACTGTATAATTTTTTAGCATTACCAAAAAAATGATTAAAGACAATCATCAGGAATGTCACTTTATATGTTCTCAAAATATTATCCAACACATGGAAGTACCATTTCCTTCTGTTAACTTTAGCAGTATAACCAAGCTCATTGTTGTTGCAGTTCCCAAGAGCTTCTATGTGATATTATACATGGATTTAGAAAAATAAAAAATTAGAAAAAAAAATGTTTCTAGTAAGTGCAGGGAAAAAATGTTTCCAAAATTTTAAAACTTCAAAAGAAATTTAAATTAGAATAAGTTTTATTAATTTTTTTTTGTTAAAATGTATGTCCTTTCTACACCGATGATGAGAAATTTTGTGAATATTATTGATGCTCACATATGAGAAAATAACCACCAATATGAAACCCTCACAATAAGGGGATAACTAATGAGTTTTTATGATTCTATGATTTTTCTTGTATCTACGCAGGACATATGAAATACCTGCATTCCCTTTATTGATCTGATCCCTAATACGTTTGTAATATTACAGTGTTGTATGTATAGAATAAGAATAGTCACAAGAATAACAATGACAACAGTAACAAAATCAGCAACCTCTATCAAAAAAAAGACTGAATCTCTCCACCTATTAAAGCTGCTATGGTTTTCTTTCCATTTTTTCAGTCCTTACCTCTTTCAAGATGTGAGATAAAACAGATTAGCATCTTTTAAAATTTCTTGTTTAAACTACAGTTTCATGTTTGCTTGATGCATTCACCAATGTGTTCTGTTACATTAAATACCATCAGTCTGTTGTCACACCAGGATTTTCAGAAAACTTCAGGAGGTGTGGGGGGAAATCCACACCTCCCTCTGCCTTTTCTTTAACAAAAGAAATAAAATTGTAATACTCTCGAGACCCATAGGTTTGGTTGAGTATTTTAAACTCTCTGGGGACAGAATGATGCAAACTCGTGTTCAGCAGCTGATTTCAAAATAACTAGCACATTTGTACTTCTCTCTGGATGTGTGTCTCTTCAGTGGTGCTAGAAAAAGATGTCATTGATACATACAGGAAACTCTGCTGGCACAATTCTTATGAAATGAAAACTGCAAAGAGATGCTTGCAATTATTCAATGGGACGTGTTATGTGTGATTAATTTTCTTGTGCGATTTGTACGATATACAGTCACCGGATCTAACCCAAAGACCCTTGCATTCAACAGGGCTCTTTCCAGTATCTGCAAGTTTCAGACATATAAATTGGCACCGAAGGTTGTATAAGCCCTACTTTGAAGACTGCTTTTTATGAACTCGCTTTATTCTTTCCTTTCGACAAACACGGCATCAGAATTAGAGTGGTGGATTCAGAACTCCCTCTGCACCCGAACTTCAGGGAACTGAAATCTGGTCCTGAAGTCCTGACCTCGTTAACAAACAATAGGAATTTTGCTACTGGCTTGAATGAAATCAAGATTTCACTCCAGAAGACTGAGACCTAGGACTTATCTCTTGGATCAAACAAGAACACTAGCCCTAAACATTTATCTTTGATGAGGAAGTGCAGTTTCAAGTCAGTTTGGGCTTTGAAATCTATGGTTCGGACTTATTTCAAAGATGAGTTCACATGATTCACTCCGCTTTGTAATCTGTGAATTTCATGCTTTAAAAAAAATAGCTGGGAGCAGAATTAGTATGTACAGAATAATAACAGTCCAGTTCAATTGCTATTTAGCTTGGAATGGTTGCTTTGAGAGCTTGTTGGAAAAGGGAAAAAATGCGATGAGAAGAAATATTTACTGTGCAAACTTTGCATGCCAATAAAGAAATTATAGAGAGACTATTGTTAGGCTTGACTCTGTAATTATAATTGAAGCACAAAGATGATCAAACGCAAGACCATTTACAGTTAATCATTTTGACATTGCTTGATTTTTCCTATGAACCATAGAATAGAAGAATCAAACAACATTATATCACAAGAGCCTAAACCTTAGGTGGTGCAAATCAACTTAGCTTCTTCACTTTAAATAATCAAGCCACTTTGCCTCAGCTGGTGGTTTGGCCTTACATATCTTTGTTACAGTTTGAATCAGCTTTACTGGAGGGAAAATTGTAAGTTTGATGTCAACATAATCTAGCAAAGAACTTGCTATGAAACAGAATCTATTTATAACTGTCTGGATTATTTCTTATAAATTACACAAGGAATTTAGAAACTTTTTTTTTATATCAGAAATTATTTAATTATTTTGAATACATTTATCTTTTTTTTTTTTGCAAATAAAAGGCAAAAAATCATTTATGCTGGGAAGAAAATTACTGATATTACTATCATCATTATTATTGTTAGTATTATTATTACATTGAAATCACACTTACAAACCCTTGGTGAGATCAGTACTCCATGATGCAAAAGACATAAATGGAAGTGATCTCATCTAATGATTACCATTTAGAAATATATTATCTAGTGGGTCTTTTTTTCACCAGCTCAGCTTTGTCAGAAAACTTCTCATCTCTCTTAAGATGGGAGAAGTCAGTCTGTAGATGGGCTTTTGCAGAAAAGTGGAGCCTGAGAGCAGCTTAGATGAGATATCCTACCTTTAGAAGTCTATTTGTAGGTGAAATGAGTCCCACAATCAACTCATTATCTTAGAAAATGTCAGCTAAAATATATTAAAAAGCAGAAATGGGGTTAAATGCTGGCACACAGCTGCACAGATACAGTGAGATCCATTTGTAAACAGTTCTTAAGTGCCCGTGTCCATGTTGAATTTAAAAATATTTGTGGTCTTATTCTGGATTTCTCCAGAAAGATCTCATCCTTCCCAATGATTAGGCCAGAATTTAGACAGCAAAGCTCTTCTGCTTCTCTTTCAGTGTTTGTATTTCAGACTTGATATTAAACTTCTAAATTGGTGAGTAGTCAGGTAAGCAAAAATGATAGCAAATTATGGATAGTCTCGTTCATCTGTGAACCTACTTGCCTGCCTGAGAATTTCTAACATGAAACTCATTGCTCCCCCAAAATTTCTCTTCATGAAACCATTTATTGAAGTTGTATTGTGGTTTTTTTTAACTCACCAATTGTTTGGAATTTGAATGAATGATAGTTAAAGCCTTTTTTTGCAATTTTCATACAGCTCCCAGTACAATCAATAACCCATATACAAAGGTATCATTATTCTTTCTGTCAATTTGTATTTGCACATTTCTGTTCCTTCTGTTCACTAACTGAGCATTCATTCACTGCTGCTGTACATGTTCACTTCCTTCATAATAGTGTAAGACATTATTCTGGCCTCATGGTGCTTGAAAGATGAGTCAAATTAATATGTTTCCAGGATTCATGGGGAACTGATTAGTTGTAAGGTAACACACTGCCATTGTGATTAAGAATCCCTAGGGGATGCTGGACATCATTGGCCATGAGGAAAAAATCAAAGCTACTTTTAGTATCTACAGATGGGGCCACCTTCTGCTTTCAGCAATTGGCCTAAATCAGGATTATCTCCATTGATTTCCATGGTGCTCATCAAGATTTATACCAGATGAAAAGGTATAACATTTGCCTTTTCAGCAATGGAGAGGAGATTATGACGCTATGAAATTTCACTGGATCAGATCTATTCCAAGAGAGCAGCTCAACCAACAGCTCCCAGATACCAATGCTTCATTTTACTGTAGTTATCCCTTCCAATGTTTGGTGATGAATATCCTCCCAGATCCCTCTACAGGTAGCAAACAGCCATGATTTCTGACTCAACATCAACTGGAGAAGCTTTGCCAGCTGAATGGCAGGCTCCTGCTCATTCATTATATTACAGGTATTGCAAAATTTACTAGTGGTATTACCAAGTGGGAAGGCTTGTGGTTGCTGCGTTTTCTTGGATTCCTAAT